>NC_137458.1:196631105-196791105 GCF_964235325.1 Thermobia domestica | reverse complement strand
CAGAACCCAAAACGGCGATATAAATAGATCTGTATTCTGGACTTGCCGTGTGCTATCCAGTGACGTATAAATCTTGCCGATCCCCGAGTGTCACGTTGCGACCCTCTCCGCGTTATTTCCCCCCCCCCCCTCAATTCCCGACCTAGGTTTGAATGATGTCACAGCCTGGTTCGTCTGTATACCTATTTTAAGCTCAGTGTTCCTCAGTAACAACAGGCGAATAATGGAATTGACGCACGATTCAGCCCTGTCCTTACCTGCCCTTTTCTTCTCTATGCGTCGTGTAAAAGTGAAATTCATGAGACATTATTGTCGTGGTTCACCTCCGGTGCTTGGGGTCCGTGGTTCGATCCCAGCTCGCGCCGTGTGGACTTTGTGGTGGACAAACACCGTGCTCGTGGGTTTTCTTGGGGTTCTCCTGTTTCCTCCCACTATATTCATTCCACCATTTCACTCATTTCTCATTATCAGCGTCTCCGTTAGCCTAACCGGCATAAGCGTGGGACGTTAAGCTTAGAGATTTCATATCATTATTGTCGTGAAACGTATAACTTAAAATGAAATACCGAAATGAATAAGCATACACATCTTTGATAACGATTACTGCAACTGGATTGTGTTGTTTGCTGGTTTATGTTTGTTGTACAAAACATACGCCTTTCGAGAGAAACAGTCGCAGACACCCTTGAATTGAAAGGCACGAACGTGAGGTACGCTGGAACACAGTTTATTCCTCAGTAAGTTGAGCAGGCTTTGCTGAAGGGTCGTTAGTACGAATTGTAGTGAAGTACTTGTGCTATGCAAAAGTAATACACGCTACGAATTGAGTTGTGTGTGTGTGTCAGAAGGCTTCCATTTCATTGTAGAAAGTGGCACGTATTACCCTAATATCGTGTGTTAGTGCAATGTCGGCTAAAGATAGCATTGTATTTGGAACAATGTCATATACGAACGGGGAGGCATTTGACATGTTAATGGTGTTAGGGGAATGTAGGCAAAACTATAGAGCTGCATCCCGAATTTATAACGCAAGGTTCCGACAGTTTCCCATAATGTACTTCGACGGTTAGCAAATCGTCTGAAACAAACAGGGCGCATACCTCCTCAATATGGGGGTCACAAACATGCTCCAATTGTAGATGACAACGATGTCGTTATTGATGTTTTGGCTGCTGTCGACGTACGTCCTAATGCATTCTCAAGAGATATTGCCCGGGATCGCGGAATTAGTCAAACAAGTGTACTGCGTATACTGTGGAAGCATAAACGCCACCCGTATATCTCCTTGTGCCAGGTGCTAACAGATGCCGACCGTAATAAGCGCCTCCAGTTTTGTAACTGGGCCCGTCAGAAATTGAGGACAAACCCAACGTTTTTCAGTATGCACGTGCTGTGGACTGACGAAGCAATATTTACAAGTGATGGTCATGTCAACCTACACAATGCGCATTATTGGGCTGCGGAGAATCCGCACTGGACACTACAGATCAACCGACAAAGACGTTGGAGCATCAATGTGTGGGGTGGTATCATTGGAACACATGTAACTGGGCCCTGGTTTATTGATAGAAATTTAACGTCGGCTCTGTTCCATCAATTCTTGACAGAACATCTACCGCAACTGTTGGGAAACATCCCACTTCATGTGCGGCGTAATATGTGAATGCAGTTGGATGGTTTTCCAGCACATGCTGCTCGTATATGCAGAGGTGCATTAAATACTTTATTTCCGCACCGTTGGTTAGGAAGAGGGTGCAATACCCCTTTCCCTCCTCGCTCTCCAGACCTTACGTGCATGGACTATTATTTCTGGGATCGACTCAAGGAGCTTGTTTACACGAATAGACCAACTACACCAGAAGATATGAGGCAACGTATAATGACCGCATTTCGAAGCATAGGAGAGGCAGAGCTTGAAGCTGTGGGCTATAATTATTATTGCCGTCTGGACCGTTGTCTTCCTGTACATGGGCGACAATTTCGGTAAAACGTGATGTAAAACATGCTGTGTGAAGTGCACATCTGTTATATAACGGACAGCAGCCGTCTCCAAGGTAAATATGATATATCCTTTGTACGTTATGCGATGGTAAATTAATTCTTAGAACAACGTTAGACGTTTCAATATAATATGCTTACCTGTCCACCATAACGCTTTCATTTCCATACTGTGTATGTTACCAGTATTGACTACGAGACGAGACAAGACAACACTTTTCAGTAGTGTCACGAAAGAGGAGTGAACAGTCTCTGTAGTATTGTACCCGGAAAACGTATGTTACCAAGGAAATATAGCTGTTCAAAATGTTCAGGGTCTTCCCTCCAGTACAATGAAACAACTGCTAATTTGGAGGTGGACCCTGCCTAGATATCTAGAACTGGTTACCGTGATATGTTGTACTTTTGAAATAATGAGACACCTGTTTTTCACTTTTTACGTCTGGCTGCCTGTTTCAGATTTATAGGGGTGGCCATATTGTTTTCAATGCAACTTTTGATGACATTTTGACCCGCCGCCATGTTGAAAAACACACACACACACACACACACAGAGAGAGAGAGAGAGACTGAGAGACTGAGAGAGACTGAGAGACTGAGACTGACTCTGTATATTCTTACTTCCCAACTTGAAATATTACAAAATTTTCTGGTTTCCGAAAGCTAATTGGAAAAATGATAATTTGTTGCTGTCTAACTTCCCTCTACAGGAATTGAATTTTATAGCTGAATGTGCAGTTAAATATAGTGGAAAATTTTCCACCAAACATCACTATAAATAATATCCAAACTTGTCCGGATTATCAAAAGTTTTTTCACTTGTTTCTACATCGTGATGAAAATTTTCCGATTCATGAAAATTCCTTTCACTTGCTTCTACAGAGCAATAAAAATTTCCGATTCACAAAAAGTTGTTTTACTTTTTGCTTCAAAATGATGAATAAAAAGTTCTTCAATTTTTCCATACAAGACAGGAAATACTTCGATTCATGAAACATTGTTTCACTTGTTCCTACATAGTACTGAAAATTGTCTGAGCCATGAAATTTTCAGATTCTTTAAACGATCTTTCACTTTTTAACATTTCTATACATGATTTCAATCATTTTTTGAATACTGAGGAACTGCTACTTGATTACTGATATTTGTTAAGAACGGAAAATTTTCCGGAAAAATACAGAAGAAAATTTTCCATCTCACATCACGGCTAAACAACGATGTAGGAATAAGTGGAGTATGTTTTTATAAATCGGAAAATTTTCCGTTTCAAAATTTTCCGGAAAATTTTCATCACTGTACAGAACAGACAATTTTTCGATTCATGAAAAATCATTTCACTTGTTCCTGCATTGTACTGAAAATTGAACCATGAAAATTTTCAGATTCTTTAAACGATCTTTCACTTTTTAACATTTCTATACACGAATTAAATCAATTTTATGAATACTGAGGGATTGTTATTTGATCACTGATATTTGTTAAGAAAGGAAAATTTTCCGGAAAAATATAGAAGAAAAACTTCCACCTCACATCACGGCTAAACATCGATGTAGGAATAATTGGAGAATGTTTTTATGGATCGGAAAATTTACCGGAAAATTTTCATCACTGATACCACTTGACCCCTCTTTCCATTTGACAATTTTGAGTTGGACCCCGTCTGGGACCCTGCGGGGGACCTTTGCAACTAATGGGATACGTGTTTTTCAGTTTGTACATATCTCGGACCGTTTTCGATTTTAAGGCCTGGTACGGACTAATAGAATTACCTGCTATATAATATATATATATATATATATTAGGATGGTCCATAAATATCAATTTTCAAATCGGGCTGCTCTCACCCCCTAAAATGGTTCCATATGGGACTAAATTAAGCCAGGAGAAAAATTAGCTTCATTGAATAATATTAAATGGTGCCCCAAGCGACCTAAAATTTTGAATCCGATTACAGCACATAGTATATGGGAAAAATCTGGAATAAACTCATGTAATTTAGAAACGACTAAAGGTAATGCAAAGATACTCTGGATAATAGAAATAGAGGAAGAAACATATCTAATTTTGTATAGTACTGCCATCTTGAAATCCGCCATCTTGGATTCAAGTCAAAATTTTAAAATAGAACGAGGGTCATGTGACATATCGTTTTGAGGTATCGTTTTACCAGAAGCACAAATCTGACACTATTTTAAAGATAGCTTTAGTCATGTAAGAATTATTACCTGTGAAAAGATTTCTCCTTTTCAGATTAATAATTCCTACACGACTAAAAGTAAAGACATGAGTTTGACGTGAAAAGAACGAAAGGGATATGCACGGCTTCAAACGAAAGAGGAACGCGAAAGAAAATGTACTTCTGAAAATAATTTGTTTGAACTTTATACGCCAAAAGACATGGAGCAGTTCAAGTAATGAAGAGGAAAACCCAGTTAAGAATGTTAGAGAAAATGTAAATACGAATGCGTGTGTGCCCGGACCGTCCAAGAGATGTAAAAGGGGGAAAAACTAATTTTATTACTCAAAGACTAGTGTTGCTCTTAATCGATAAAAGATCATTCATAGAGCAGCAATACATATTCTGACAGCGACAGCAGAGGCATTAGGCCATAATGTAGAGGAACTAGCAATAAGTGGGTCTTCCATTCACCGATGCTGAGAGAAAACCTGTAGTGAAGTTGCACAGAACTACAAGAAACAATTTCAGAGTGCATCAAGTGCGTTAGTTGTGCATTGGAACGGAAAACTACTGCTGAATTTGACTGACAGAGAGAGTGCCGGCAGGTTATCAATAATTATTACAGGAGATGGTCATGAGAGGCTAATTGGTGTTCCCATTTTGTCGTCAAGAGAAGAACATATTGATTCTACTATAGTACATTCGCTTGAAGAATGGAACTTGGTAAAGTTCGTGCAGGCAGTTTATTGTGACACTACTCCTTGCAATATGGATCTTGTCAACGGTGCTTGCATTCTGCTAGAGCAGTAGCTCCAAAATAACCTTCTATATATTCCTTGTAGACACCACATTTATGAATTAGTTTTAAAATGTGTATTTGATAACTGTTGTGTTTCGTTTGCATCTGGACCGGACGTTCTCCTATTGAAGTGTTTTCAGAACGAGTGGTCTAGAATAGATTGCACTAACTTTATTCCAGGAATTGATAATGATGATGTAACAAACAATATTTCCGATGTAAGAAATGAAGTGTTGAATTTTGCTATCAAACTTGTAGAAGCAGGACACTGCAGAGAAGATTACAGGGAATTTTTAGAACTGACCATCATATTCTTGGGTGGCATACCTCCTTGAGGAGTTTTCTTTCGTTTGCCTGGAGCAATTCACCATGTAAGGTGGATGGGAAAAGCAAGCTACTCTTTAAAATATTTCTCTTTCGCCAACAATTTCGTTTAACGAAGCAAATAGAAACGGGTCTTCGGAGAGTATGCACTTTCTGATCCGACTATATGTTCACAGTTGGCTTAAATGTGATCAAACATCCCATTTACCATTAAAATATCTACATTTTTTGAAAGTTTTGTACAGTTAAAGACAAATAGATGCTGAATTATCTGAAGTGGCTCTTTATAAATTTTCACGCCGACTCTGGTACTTGATGGAGGAACACGTAGCATTGTTTTTTTTTTTGATGATGGAGTTACCATAATGGAAAAGCAAAAAATGGTTGAAAGAATTAAAACTATAAGGGGAAACCGTGAAGCAGCAAAGAGGCTTGACGCAAGAGATGATACCATAAAAATTCTTGTGAAAAGAGAAATCAGTGATTTTGTTACAACAAACAAATTTTCCTCGAGAGATTTAAAATATCCAAAGGATTTCTTGAGTGTGATCCGACTTCATGGCCAAATAACAATGACTGTCTTCAAGGAAAGACAATAGTTTAATTCATCCACGTAACAAACGGTGTGCAGAAAGGGGAGTGTAACTAATAGAAGATTACAACAACGTTCTTACGAAAAATGAGGAGCACAAACAGTTTCTTTTGCACATAATAAAGGCCCACAGACAATCTTTTCCTATATGCGACAAAGTGAACTATGTAGCAAATAAGATTCATAACTTAACAAAAAGATACTACATAAATAAGGGATATTTCAATTTCTTCCAAGTTATTATTTTTCTTTTTCCTCATAATGGTCTATGAATCATCTTGATGGAAAAAAGCTTATTTGTAGTTCAAAGCGAAACAAGCAGTTTGTTTCAGTTTATGTAAGACTTCCAAAATTCTTACATATCTGTGTTCCATAACTGCAATAAAATAACATTACATGAAGCATTTTGTTTTTCATACGTAGTAACTCTTACATGAATATAGGTAGCTTGAAAATAATACCAGATTTGTGCATCTGGTGAAATGCTACCTCAAAAAGATATGTCACATGACCCTCTTCCTATTTAAAAATTTTGACCTGACTTCAAGACGGCTGCCATGATAACGTATACAAGATTAGGTTGGTCTCTTCCTCTAGTTCCATTATCCAAGACATCTTTTCATTCCCTTGAGCCGTTTCTAAATTACGAGAGTTTATTCCAGCTTTTCCCCATACACTATGTATTGTAAACGCATTCAAAATTTTAGGTCGTTTGGGGCACCATTTTAAAATTATTCAATGGATCTAATTTTTCTCCTGGCTTAATTTGTTTCAATATGGAACCATTTTAGGGGGTGAGTCCAAGGAAATTCCTAAATTTATTTTTCCCCATATAAATTTGGACCACCCTAATACATATAATATGAACAAATTTGTTAGACATTTTCGAGAAAATTATTTTTTTTTTTTCTTTGTTTCCACCCTCCAGTAAACTAACCTTAATTTGGAAGTAGGAAAATAATTCGGAAAAATCCTTGGAGTATCCTTTAGAAACCTTAAGTTTAAAATTTGATGCGGATGAGCTGAACGGTACGGTTTCTAAGTGAGTGAATACTTATATCGAAACGAACTGACCTAGGGACGAACAGACATCCAAAAATTACTTTTTCGACTTATAGGGATTATGAAATGTGTAAATCCGTTGAAATCTCGAATTCGATTTGTTTTTCACGATCACAATACTTTCTTCTTTCCTATCTTTGCTTGAAAGTGGAAATGTAAGTTCATTAAGCAAATATAACTACAAAGTTTGAGATTAGCAAGTGAAACTATAGCAAGAAAACTTATTTTAGTCTGCTGTGCAGAAACTCTTTGTGATCTAGCATATTTTTCATTCGACAGTTAAGAAGTCAGTATACAACATCTTAATCTAGGCATCAACTTGACAAAAGTGCTCTCCTTTTCGAGTTTAAGTGCAAATCATGTAACAATTTGGCATCCGATATTTTTTGAATATATACCTATCACCGATCACAAAAATGTGGATGCCAAAAAAAAAAAAAAAAAAAACCCTCACGGGGGGAGGGAAAGGAAGAGAAAACCGAATATTTAGCAGTTTCTGTTATTCACTATATCTCCGTAACTATTAGAGCTAGAGCATATAAACTTTTCTCATTTTGTTTGCCTAATTGTATTCTACAATTTAACTCTAGTGCATTTTTGAGCTGAATATAATGGTTTTCTTGTTATTTTCATTTTTACTCAATATTGGTTGCGCGTGGCGTCAGTTTTTTTAGCCATAGATTCTTTACAAGATCGAATTCGGAAAAAATGTTTCCTCTAAAAGTTTTTCGTCACTTCATGCTCTATTAAAGAATGTATACTTATATTAGTGTAGGACTAATAGTGCCTGAGTTATAAGCGACTTTATTCTGTTGTGTGCGAAACTGATCACGGCGCGGCCCGAGAGTTACCTTCCCACAAACGGTAGATATTAGCAGCTGATGATGATTTATATATATATATATATATATATATATAATACACACTTGCAGGCAAACAAGATTTTATATATATGGTGCCTTCCATTTCAACTCAGGCAAAAAAATATAAAATTGTACCATCACCATCTCAGATATTGTTGAAACCTTTTTTATAGCAACTAGACATGTTTTTAAGAGACCCATATTTTTTTGTTTTGTCGAAAAAAATTTTCCCGCCAAGTAATGGGCCACCAAAGACGGGGAGTACAATTTATGAATTGTAGAAGACAGGGAAAATGGTCAACTTCGGAGCCTCACCATTCGGCTATGGAGACAGGTAGAGTTATAATTCTTGTTGTGCTATGTACATAGGGATATAAATAAACTATATTTTATCATAGTTTGGTTTGCGCATGCGTATCTTTTTGTACATAAATTAACAAATGAACGTCAATTTATGTGAAAAGCTGAAGTTTGCGAATTTTTTTCGAGCACTTCCGGTTCGAATTTTAAAATTCTGTTTTCACGGTTGGTAAGACCTAGTTACCCGCTTTCCGAAACAAATTTTGTATCGCTTCTGTGTGCAACCGTTTTGTCGCAAAAAATTCGAGAAATTGTAAAATTTTCAAAAATCGCCATTTTTGGGCGCCATTTTCTCGAAAACACCATCTTTTAAAATTCTGAAATTTTGTGAGATGGTTCAACTTTACATGAATAATAAACACACCAAATTCCATTCTCGACCAATGCTTCATGAATTAACTGCAGCCTTTTAAAGTTAGCGAAGTTTCGTTAACTTTGATGTCACAGTTAGCAACACTGGGAACAATAAACGTGCAATGATTTGATGATGATTGTGGTTCACATTCATTAAATGAAGAATAAAAGGTTTTCTTGACTGTTTTTTTATTATTTTGATCAAAAAGGCTCTCTGAAATAGTAAAATGAGCCTCCCCCTACTCCTCCGTTTTCTTAAACCGAAATAATCTGAGGTGGAAATTACGATTACGAAACACACAAATTTCAAGTTCACTTACTTAAAATGGTCTTCGGAAACAAAATTTCACTTTTTTTTTTTTTACATGGACCAATCATTTGCTTCGTTTGTGTCTTCTTCGCTAATAGCATGAAACCGTGCAGGTGCTCCAATAGGCTTTGGTTCACTCACAAGTCATCCAGGAGTGGATCTAGGGGCACGATGCCCCCCCCCCCCCAGAAGAAGAAACTTTCTTATTTTATATATAAATAAAACCCACCCCAGAGTTTGGAGCTCTTAAAAGTAGCTCTAAGTAGCAGTATTAGAACCCCCCCCAGAAGTCTGTCGTGGATCCGCCCCTGCGTAGCAAATTGTCGATAGTCAGAAAACACTTATTTTCACTTCTCTTATGCTCTTCTGGAAACCTGTATCCTGCTGAAGGTCCATGTAGAAGCATAAACAGCATTTCAACTTCAGATAATTCATGATTTATTCATATTTCTGCTACGCACCACTGGTTACCATACATATATGTATGTAACAAAAGTTCCTTTTTGCAGATTTCTTAAATCTACACCTCGAATTGCAGAAGTTCGAATTTGGGGGAAGCATGAAGTTAGTTCATGGTGACCCGTTACTGCCATAAAAACTTCGCAATTTTCCGAAACCCAAAGATAAATTCGTTGAATACTAGTTACCGGTCGCATACTTTCCCCTTTTTTCTTCCTGAAGTCGTCGAATTCAGTTCCAGGCAACAAAACGAGAGTAATACCCGGAGTTTGTACTTGCACTATACTCACGAATTCTCCTGCGGTTTTAGTGGGGACGGGTGGCTCAGTGGTAGAGCGTTCACTTCCGGTGCTTGGGGTCCCTCGTTCGATCCCAGCTCGCGCCTTGTGAGCTTTGTGGTGGACAAACACCGTGCTCGTGGTTTTCTCGGGGTTATCCCGTTTCCTCCCACTTTCTGCATTCTATCATTTCATTCATTTCTCATAATCACCGTCTCCTTTAGCCTAACCGGCATAACCGTGGGACGTGGTGAAACTTAAAGATTTTATTTCATTTTTTTTTCTTCTGTGGTTTTAATACTGTGTATCTGTTTTAGCCTAAGGTTATGCCGCGTTGCCACATTCTTTACACCCCCCTTCCCCATACCGTCGCAGAGGCCCTTACATGGCCGGTTTCACTGCTTTATCGGACCTGTCTGCATCTCGAACATCTGAAAGCGATTTTTAAACTGGGATACAGTACCATCAGAAATCACTGACACGGTTTGGGAAATTGTAGATACCTATTTTCACGTATTCAAACCTTTTTCTAAAAAATATTTTTTCGCTTTTCTTCGAGTATTTTTAGAATCTTGTCTATGACTATGAGTACATGAGCCGAATCGTGTGTTTTATCGCCGTTTATTACAACAAAACTGTCAGTTGTTTCATATTCCGGTGATATCTCTTGAATTTCACTTTGCAGAATAACAGTCCAGTTTTCAACGAAGTCCACATGAAGTAAAATAGAATTTGTATCTTGAAATTTTATACGGTGCTTTTCGGTAGCAATTAATTCTATTTGGATTTTCTTGATGTAGTCATGAATTACAATACTTACAGTTAAACCAGCAATTACGATACGAAAACAGAAAGTGGCACAGTTTTTTAACGAGATCATTATTCTCCCATACGGCATACGTAACACTTTCATTTTCATCAGGATCAATAACTAAAGACTCCTCACTTCTTCCTTCCACTCCAGGACATTCACCACATTCTTGAGGAAGACAGCTGTCATTTTCTACGGATTATACTACTGAAGGAAATAGGTCACTCATGACAGCTTCAATACAGGCTGCACCTTTGATTTGTAGCAACTCAGTACCAGCTAACTTAAAATTTGCACAATACACACACCCACACTTTCCTCGCAGGTTTCGGACTGACTCACTTTAGTCGAATACTATAAAATTCCGAGTAACCCATTCTTATGTTGGGATTGTTCTGTTTAAAAAGTCAGTAAATTTCTTTAAAACGTAAGGAAACGTTTCGATTTTTTAAATATTTTGTCCTTTTTCGATCACTGCAATGACATCATACTCAATTGAGACTTTGTCTGGAGCATTCCAAATCATACAGAGGTAATAGTTTAGGCTTTTTATAGATCATCAGAATTTATTGGATGGCCATTTCAAGTAAACTTAAAATTTGTGTGTTTCGTAATCGTAATTTCCACCTCACATTACTTCGGTTTAAGAAAACGGAGGAGTAGGGGGAGGCTAATTTTACTTTTTTAAAGAGCCTTTTTGATCAAAATAATAAAAAAACAGTCAAGAAAACCTTTTATTCTTCATTTAATGAATGTGAACCACAAACATCATCAAATCATTGCACGTTTATTGTTCCCAGTGTTGCTAACTGTGACATCAAAGTTAACGAAACTTCGCTAACTTTAAAAGGCTGCAGTTAATTCATGAAGCATTGGTCGAGAATGGAATTTGGTGTGTTTATTATTCATGTAAAGTTGAACCATCTCACAAAATTTCAGAATTTTAAAAGATGGTGTTTTCGAGAAAATGGCGCCCAAAAATGGCGATTTTTGAAAATTTTACGATTTCTCGAATTTTTTGCGACAAAACGGTTGCACACAGAAGCGATACAAAATTTGTTTCGGAAAGCGGGTAACTAGGTCTTACCAACCGTGAAAACAGAATTTTAAAATTCGAACCGGAAGTGCTCGAAAAAAATTCGCAAACTTCAGCTTTTCACATAAATTGACGTTCATTTGTTAATTTATGTACAAAAAGATACGCATGCGCAAACCAAACTATGATAAAATATAGTTTATTTATATCCCTATGTACATAGCACAACAAGAATTATAACTCTACCTGTCTCCATAGCCGAATGGTGAGGCTCCGAAGTTGACCATTTTCCATGTCATCTACAATTCATAAATTGTACTCCCCGTCTTTGGTGGCCCATTACTTGGCGGGAAAATTTTTTCCGACAAAACAAAAAAATATGGGTCTCTTAAAAACATGTCTAGTTGCTATAAAAAAAGTTTCAACAATATCTGAGATGGTGATGGTACATGCTCTGCCTGAATTGAAATGGAAGGCACCATATATACCTTACAAAACTCAAAATTTCTTTGAAAAATGAAAAGAGAGCTTTCTCTAGTACACAGTATGAGAAACTCTGCAAATCTGTTTCTTTATACGTGTCTCTGATACATTCTAAAACATGCACAAACATGCAACTTTCTATTCAGTTTTCTGAAAAAAAAATCTTGTTTCGACAAGGGTTGTTTTTGCTACAAGTCCTTCTATTTATATACTACAATGGTACTGAGCGAAGTAAAGAAGGAACTATATTTCTAAATTGCCTTCAAGAGAGAATCATGAAAAAATTGCCATCCACGTTTTTTTTATATATTACCATCTTTCCTCTTAATATGTACTGTAACGGTAAGAAAAAAACAAAAAATAAGATATGCCTAACATTTTATAAATGATGAGTTTTTAAACTGTTAAATCTTATTTACAGAAGAAGCACTTGCCTATTATTAAGATTGTGTACAGTAGCTATAATATAATAAATGTATAATAAGAAACGTAATAGAAGGAAACGATATGCTTAAGAAATCTCTACACAAGAGAACAAATTATTTGATTTCTAGAATTAGTTCTCGATAATGTTATGTCACTCTTATATCCTAAAAAAATAAAGAAATTTGTGATGTCTTGAATGCATCATTCAGTTCATTAACAGATATTAAATTTTTATACTCGCTCGGACAACTACACATTGGAGTGCACAAGAAACCGCGATTCTTACATTTGCATTTCAAACTTACACACTCAAGTTTCTGACAGCTACACATGGTAATCTCTAAAGAAGCCTTCGGAATATTTTCAAGTGTTTTCAAAACTGGACTTAGAATTTGGTCCTCCAAGTACCATCCGGAGTCTTCTGGCTTTGGTAGATAGAGGTGACATTTATCAGCCTTCCTAAGTTGCTGTTTAGTAATGGGAATTCTTTATATGTTGTTTCAGAGCATCAGTAGTTGGAGGTAATTTCTCCAGGCTGTATTTTCCTGAAAGTAGGGGCCTATCTCCATCACAAATCTTCGCATTAACCTTGAGGCTGTTTGTGAAAAACAGTTCTTCAGATTCAATAGAGTTTGTTGATAAAGAAATATGTCCTAGGAAAAATAAAAGGTCACAGTTCTCTGAGTAAGTAGAGCATAGGTAGATAATGCATTAGTGGAATTATCACCTTCGGAACTCTTTGTTTTTGTTTCCGGTAGTTTTAAAGATCAGAAGACTGTTAAGTCAAACTTCGTGATCGATGTTCAAAATCTTGAAGGGAAGCATGAAGAATCAGAATCTAGAATGATACTTCATGTTGTGAATCACAATTCAGAAGGAGGAGTTGTGATGTGTAGACACACCGATGTATTCCTGCTGTTGAAACACCATTATGACTGAATTTCTTGTAAAGAATTTTATATGATGGCAGGATTTCAAAGACAAGAAGGTTTATTCTAGTTCATCACTTTTGCCACCAATTATCTGAGAATGAGAAGATAGGTAATGGCTTATCACGCTCCATTTGGATGCGGCATAATGTCATATCCAGTTGGAATCAGAGATTAAGAACTGTCTACTTACTCATGTCAGAAAAGTATGACCTTTTATTTTCCTTTGGGCAAATCCCTTTATCAGCAAACGCTATAGAATCTGCAGAACTGTTTTTTACAAAGCGCCTCAAGGATAATGCGGAGATCTGTGATGAAGCTAGGCTTCTACATTTAGGAAAATGCAACCTGGAGAAGTTACCTCCAACTACTGATGCTTTCAAACAACATATAAAGAGATCCCATTACCAAACAGCAATTTGGGAAATGCTGATAAATGTGAGATTGATCTACCAAGGCCAGAAGACTCCGGATGGTACTTGGAGGATCAAATTCTGAAGCCAGTTTCGAAAACACTCTAAGATATTCCCAAGGTTTGTTTAGAGATTACCATGTGTAGCTCTCAGAAACTTAAATGTGTAAGTTTGAAATGCAAATGTAAGAATAGCAGTTTCTTGTGCACTCCAATGTGTAGTTGTCCGAGTGAGTATACCAGTAAAATTCAATATCAGTTAATGAACAGTGTGATGATGACTGAATGACATATTAAAGACATTACTTTTTCTTTATCTTTTTCGAAATATAAAGGTAACCAAGAAAGTTCTGTCGCTTTTTGTGGAGGTGTGTGTTCAATTGATTCTCACACCGTGAGTTGAATGCAAATGGAGATAAAGCGAAGGCCAGTTGTTGGTATGAGTATATCTCATATACTACCTGGTTGTGGCAGATCAGTTACACCGTGAACTTGCGTAAGGACAGAGTGAACACGGGACCTCCACAGAGCGTCATAAGTTTGTGCATACTCTACGACTTCAAACTAGGATCAAACGCAGCTGCAGCGGGGCGGAAAATATGACAAGCTTTTTGTGAGGGTGTCCTGACTACGTGGACAGTGCAGCGGTGGTTTAACAAGTTTAAGAACGGTGACGAAACACTCAAAGACGTACCACGTGCCGGAAGACCAACACACGTACAAAAATGAAGATCTTCAGGCAATAATTGAGGCAAACAGTGGCCAGATATGTGCTTGATTGGGACTACAATTTAGTTGAGTGGAGAAACAATTCGGCAGCTCATCTATCAACTTGGGAGGCACTACAAATTGGTTCGATGGGTCTCACATGATTTGACTCTGGGCCAGAAGGCAACGCGAGCAGACACCTGTGTTTGCTGTCTCGTCTGAGGAATGATCCATTTCTGAACAGGTTGTTGACATGTGATGAGAAGTAGGACTTGTATGAAACTCTACGGCGCCGTCATCATTGGTTAGCAACCCATGAACCGGTTCCAAAACAGCCGAAACCAGCACTGCACCAGAAGAAGGCCCTGCTGTGTGCTTGGTGGGCTCCTCGTGGCATCGTGCATCGGGAACGGCTACCAGCTGGTCAGAGCATCAATGTAACTGTGTACTGTGAGCAGTCGAGCTTTGTTCAACAAAAAACTCAAAACTCTGGAGCCAGCACTTCTGAATCGCAAAGAGGTCCTCCTGTTACAGGAAAACAGTAAGGCCCACGTGGCTAGGATGACCCGGGACACCATTCAACGCCTTGGATGGGAAACACTATTCCATCCGCCATACTCCCTGGACATTGCACCGTCCGATTATCACTTGTTCCATTCCTTGGACAATCACCTCAGAGGACGCCAGTTGAAATCCCTAGTAGAGGTGCAAATTGAACTTGATACCTTCTTCGTTTCACGGCTCACCAATTTCCACCGCAATGGAATTCATAGCCTTCCAGAACGTTGGCAGAAGGTCGTCGATGTTGATGGGGAATAATTTTAATTTTTCAGGTACTTTCTAGGAGACATATCGATGGATGAAAGTGGTGGGTGGAAAGCGACAGAACTTTCTTGGTTACCGTTATAAAGAGTGGCATAACATTATTTAAAACTAATTCTAGAAATCAAATAATTTGTCCTCTTGTGTAGAGATTTCTTAAGTATATGGTTTCCTTCTATTACGTTTTTTATTATAGATTTATTGTATTATAGCAACTGTATACAATCTTAGTAATAGGCAAGTGCTTCTTCTGTAAATAAGATTTAACAGTTTAAAAACTCATCATTTATAAAATGTGTTAGGCATATCTTATTTTTGCTTTTTTTCGTACCGTTACTGTAAGTATTAAAGGGAAAGGTGGTAATATATATATATAAAAAAACGTGGATGGCAATTTTTTCATGATTCTCTCTTGAAGGCAATTTTGAAATCTAGTACCTACTTTATTTCGCTCAGTACCATTGTAATACATAAATCGAAGGATTTTTAACAAAACCAACCCTAAAAAAATGCATGTTTTAGAAGGTATCAGAAACACGTATAAAGAAACAGATTTCCAGAGTTTCTCATATTGTGTACTAGAGAATGCTCTCTTTTCATTTTTCAAAGAAATTTTAGTTTTGACAAGGGTTATTTTCCAAAAAGTCCCTCAATTGATATTAAAAATGGATATTTTTAATGAGATCATAGACAGACTTAATCATCAAGATTATACACTTGGAGGCAGACAAGATTATATATATATATTAATCATCATCAGCTGCTAATATCTACCGTTTGTGGGAAAGTAACTCTCGGGCCGCGCCGTGATCAGTTTCGCATACGACAGAATAAAGTCGCTTATAACTAAGGCACTATTAGTCCTACACTAATATAAGTATACATTCTTTAATAGAGCATGAAGTGACGAAAAACTTTTAGAGGAAACATTTTTCCGAATTCGATCTTGTAAAGAATCTATGGCTAAAAAACTGACGTCACGCGCAACCAATATTGAGTAAAAATGAAAATAACAAGAAAACCATTATATTTAGCTCAAAAATGCACTAGAGTTAAATTGTAGAATGCAATTAGACAAACAAAATGAGAAAAGTAGATGCTCTAGCTCTAATAGTTACGGAGATATAGTGAATAATAGAAACGGCTAAAATTTCGGCTTTCTCTCCCTTCCCTTTCCCTCCCGTGAGGTATTTTTTCTGGCATCCAGCATTTTTGTGATCAGTATATATTCAAAAAATATCGGATGTGAAATTGTTACATGACTTGCCCTTAGAACTCAATTTTTAAGCCCCGATGCCTAGACTATCTTGCTATGGCTTCGCTCGTTAACTACTTAGAGCAATCAAACCCAGAAAGTACCGAAATTTGTTGGTTCCTGATGTAGATGATTCTTTTGGCATTATATGTTTATTGTGTAGATTATGTCATTATTAAAACGGATGTTTTGTGACATACTATTAAACCTTAATTCTCTTCCTTTACCATAGTTTTACGACCGTGAGTGAAGTGTGCAATATGATATAGATACATCAGTGTGAGATAAATAAGTAAAGGTACTGTTTATTAAACATGAATGCAATTTTGGACTTTAATTTAACATTGGTCTACCTCAGAAAAGAAAACAAACGATAAACAAAGGTGCACAACATGTTCATATATCTTTTTATTGCCGCAAATGAGATTTTTATTAAGCTCAAAGTGACGTAATATACAGAAATATGAACTGCTGAAATTCTAAGAAGCTATTAACTTAAAATGAATATGAAACTTAGAAATTGATATTCAAAATTAAATTTGTTTAGTAATTTGCTGAACGATAAGCAAAATCTAAAAATCGTTGTTATATATTTATATGTCAGGGATTTTTCTTTTTAGATCTTGCTTAAAAATAGATACTGTAATAACGAAATAGTTAAAGAGAGAAGAAGAGACGAAAAACAAAACTACCTATTCGGATACGAACCAGATTTATAAGCCATGAAACCCAAAAGAAAGGAAGAACTTAAGACACATTTCTATCGAAACAACTGGAGTATTGCCTTCTAGTTATATCTACAGCTAATGAACTTGTTAGCAGCGTGCATTGTTTTTTACCCGGAGAGGAAAATTTTATAACAACTACAATGTTTTAGCCAAGGCACTATTTTGTTCTGGGAGTAACATTATATTAAGTAACAAAAATACAAACTGACTATGGATACAGCAAATTGTGATCTGTGTGTGAAATGTTTCCGTCGTTCCCGTCTTTGCGTTGTTCCGGAAGTGTTGTTTTTAAAGAACTTAGAAAAATTAACTCGCGCAATTAAGATTTGTAAAAGTTCAACGGTGAAGTCATACACCGGACGATATTTTGAAGAAAGGACTGTGGCCACCAGCTTCTGATTCACTCTGTGTAATTATTATCATGCATGTTGTTATTATTACTTTTATTTGTGCGTTCGCATATATCCTAAACCTTTTGCTTTTATTCACATGTCATTAAATTCGTGTATTTACGTAGGATATTTCATTATTTTGCAGGATGATCCGACGGTTCGACAGCGAGTTCTCCTGGCAGTAGGACTTCTGATTGGCTCTAAAGTATTAAATGTCATGGTGCCGTTTATATTTAAGTATTCAGTAGATTATTTAAATCAAGGAGAACTTTTATCTCTGGCCGATCCATCGAGTTCTGTACTCACATTTTCAACAGCACTACTACTCGGATGTGAGTACTTACAAAATGTGTGTTGCTTTTGAGCCAAAGCAGGTTTTTTTTTACATGACACTATAATAAAGTAATTGATGATGAGTTAATATTTCAGAAAATTTAAGAAGTTTATTTCATTGTTGTATTTTAATTCTATTATTTGTCACTTTAAAAATTATTTCGTTGTATATTATTAAAAATTTGACGGAGATGAATTGAACTACGATCTGTCTCTCTGGGTGTGGTTTTTACTGCACCGCAAGTAATAAGTTAGTTTTCTTGTGTCTTCTTTGGCTGCATCCAACTTCTATTTTATAGTACTTATTTTATAAATATAAACGCAATCCATTAGTCCATAGAAAGTGTATGTGCTGCTTAAACAATTAGTATTCGAACACTTTTGAATAAAACAGTTTACAACCATCTCTAGTAGGTGAATGGAGCAGTGTTGGAAGACATAAGGCAGATCACCCCTTTAGTAAGAGAGAGATGTGTATGTTTCTACGTGACTACTAATTCAGTTATAGGTTTCATTTCCTTAAATCATTAATTTTCTTGTACAACAAACCTAATCATAGAATAGTTTGTTTTGGAGACAGCGTTGAGGCTCTTTGAGATCTGACCATACAATTGTACGTAGGATTTAATATATGTACAGTAAAACGTGATTACTCGAGTACCACTCTAATCTATATTTGTGTAACAATCGAGAATGATACACCGTAGTGTAATTTTCGGGACCTCTTTCAGGCGCTGGGATAATCAAAGTTTTGAAAATGTGGCAACACCACACAGAAAATAATAGCAAAAAATAACCAGATATATTTTTCAAAAATATCCTTTATATTGCAGAAATAAAGCGTTTCCCTAAGTGCCCAAAATGGTACTACTGGTTAGAGCAGAATGCGCTTCCGCAACATCGGATGAGGAACACGTATTCATAACCTGGCACGAGCGCACTTGCTTAGAGTCAGTTATCAGAGAACTGGTACGGTAAACTTGGCTGCGCGAAGACAGTCACCCGCTGCGTACAAGATACATGTGATAATCAGGACGCTAAGCGATAATCAGGTCGCAGATCCACTGGCAGTTGTGTGAAGTGTATGGACAGTTATAACATGTTGGTTTCAATTCTTGGTGGGGCCCGCGGTGGCTCAGTGGTAGAGCGTTCACCTCTGGTGCTTAGGGTCCCGGGTTCGTTTCCAACCCCCGCCAAGTAAACGTTGTGGTGGACAAACACCGTGTGCGTGGGTTTTCTCGGGGTTCTCCCGTTTCCTCCCACTTTCTTCATTCCACCATTTCATTCATTTCTCATAATCACCGTCTCCTTTAGCCTAACCGGCATAACCGTGGGACGTAAAACTCAGAGATTTCATTTCATTTCATTTTCAATCCTTGGTGGCACAGGCGTAAAAAAACTGGTGCTGCATTACGACAAATGCCTCAACAAGGATAGTTGAAAAGTAAGTTATGTATCACCAACTCCACAGCAGTAAATCATTTTTGTCTTATATTCGTTTTCCATTTCAGAGTCCATCAGAACTTACTTTCTCGATATGCCTAGTATATATCAAGTAAACAATAGAAAATATATATTAACATACGGGTCAATCCAAATGAAATCTACCAATTTTCAGGTCAAAGGTTGCTGACAAAATTTATTTATTTTTGAATTTTTTACCTAAGATTGTACCACATTTAGGGAGTTGAAAACAGGCATTCATTTATTTTTACAGGGTAGCCACTCACCTGGAAAACCTGGACAACCGGAAAAGTCAGGGAAATTTTTAACTCTGGAAAAGTCAGGGAATTTTGATGAAAAACCGGGAATTTTTACTCGGGGGAAAATATACGTTCTGCTGTATTCCTAGCCATTTAGCCGGTTTATTTATATACAAAATAGCTTTGGTCGCTGGGGACTTCGCTCCCAGATCTCTCCCTCGTTCCAGGTTTCGTTTATCTAGCTCTGCTGGTTTGGGCTGCGCATACTTTCTTCATATTCTTTTGTCATTTAGTGCTGCCCATGAATTGAGCTGGAGCGAAATCGGGACTATGTTGTAATTAACACACTTGTTTTGTTCGATGGCTGCTCGATTTCCAGAATTGGCTCGGGGCTGCGCCCCTGCATCCCGTTTTGGTAGTCACGTGATTAATATAAAGGCTGAACGGTAGTTGAATATTTCTGCCGGAAGAGTTCCGAATGTGTGTCGAATTCCCCAAATATGTGGAATTTTGGTTAATGCGTGTATTTCTATGTGGAATCAAAAACTGTGTGGGTTCCACATGCATTTGTACTCAGTGGCGGCAGTACTTTTTGCGACACATGATTAATTGGCTATGCTTTTTACAGATATTTGACCTTTTGAGCACCAGTTTGAAGTAATGGCATTCCCCTCCCCCTAGTTTTTACACCCAATTCCGCTACTGCATGTACTACTGTTTTTTAAAAAAAAAATCAGCTACAAACAAAATTTGTGATTTCTTAAAAGCACATTTTATTAGTGCTCATTTACTTCAGTTCTGCTGTTTTGTCACACAATATTTCCTATCTATGTCGACCTGTTCCCCGGTTGCATAACCACCGCACGCCACTGCTGGCACGACAAAACCTTTGAGACCCGGGCCTACCTAAAGTTGTTAATGCCGGCTTTCTAGACCGAAGTCCGCTACTTCTTAATACAGGTAGCTCCATAATTGTCCTTTCCAAACTCTCTGGCCAACACCAAACCTTTTGAGTGTCCACAGGAAATCGAACCCGGGACTACTTGCATTGTACGCACACTCGCTAACCATCCGGTTCAGTATATATATATATGTATGTATGTTAGCTACGCCGCATCGATGTGTGCTTGTGTGAAATTGTGTGGTATTTAAACGTGCTATGCGTGTATTTTGGACCTTGTGATCCAGCAGCTGAATTTAAGAGGTTGAGGATTAAGGAGGTAAGTAAAGATAGATTATGCATATGCAGTTATTAAAAAAGCATTAAGAGTTATTTCAGAATACATACGAATCATGATTGTGCTGTTTTATGTTTGCGTGTGAGAAGGGGATCATACGTCGTGTGGCTTGTAACAACAGCGAAGTTATAAATTTATCTATTTTTATTTATCTTTTATTTTTATTTATTTATTTATTTATTTATTTATTGTTATTTATTTTTTTGTTTGTATTCAGCTTTGTGAATACTTTGAATTGTTAGTAATGAAAACACGTAACTTTATAGAGCCATAGAGGTGTGCCTACTGAATTTTTGTGATACACTGTTTGCAATAAGGATGTAGATAGACCTAACTATTCTTTCATGTAGGCCTGTGTGACCATTAAAGACGATATCTTTTAGTTATGTGCAAGGGGGTTGGGTATTAATAAAATACATAATTCCTCACGATATTTATGACCATGGGCGTCCACAGAGGGGGTCGAAGGGTCAGTCGACCATTCTGGAAAATTGCATAGGTTAATAATAATTTCTATAATAGGAAGTTATGCTTTCAAATTAAAAGTTTATACTTATTAAGGAAGCTTGTATTCTTCACCCTCCCTGCGAAATTTTCTGTGGACGCCTTTGTTCGTGACTGATGTATAGTACTGTTCAATTACAACATAGTGAAGTATGCTGAGTTAGTGATGACGGGTTCGTAGCATGGAAATTTCATATTTCCATGAAAAATAGTCAAAGGCCCACAAAATACGTATGCAAAATTTCAATATGATACCTTGAAAACTAAGGTCGCAAAAAATTCGTGAAAATTTCCTAAAGAAAAAAATGCGATTTTACGCTTCCGCGCCCCCCTTCCCCCGTTTTGCGCCGCCAAGTTGACGGTCTCTGAAAAACCCGTGTGAGCAGTGTTGAATTTAGAAACTTTTCTCCGGGGGGGATAATGCTGGATGGATATGTTGGAGAAAATCATACCAGTATTAATATCTTGTGAATTTTCTCATGTGTCTTCGGGGGAGGGATGTTTTATCTCTGGGGGAAATGTCCCCCTGGGCACCCCTGAATTCAACACTGCATGTGGGATGATCTTTGCTCATTCTGTGAATGAACAATAAGAAAAACCAGCTTATCGCTCGTGTGTGAGCTGTATAAGAGTTTTAAAACAACACTATGAAATAAAAGTATACTAACAATTTGTAAAGGCCTGTACGTCAGTATAATAGGCCTAATTTCAAATATAAAATATCTTTATTTTAAACGATTTCGGTCTAAATTCAGTATATCTGCACATAACTACTCATTTCTAATTCAATATGGTTATATTTTAATTCATTTTACATTATAAAATTGCCAACAGTATATGTTGTTAGATCAAAGAAATGCCGAAATTAATAACCAATCAGAAACGAGTTCCTTGTCTGCTGTATTTTTGTGAGATTCATTTGTGACGTCAAAGAACGATAGCATAACCTTGTAGTGCAGTATGACAGAGGTTGCTAATAAGCACAGTGAAGGTATTGTATATTTGTTGTTAAATCCGGAGAAGTATTTGATTGCAAATTAACGAATAATAAACAGATAATGAGTAGAACAGTTTCTTGATCTGAATTTTGCAATTTTAAACCGATTTTATGTAAATTCTGTAATGGTGTTTTTCCAAGAAAATAACTTTAAGAATTATTGACTACTTATTTTTTTAAACATATATTTTTTTAAAAAAGAAATGCAAATTTCAGTCAAGGGAGTTGAGGATTGTCGTAGGGTGCGGGCTCCACCTCCGTTGGCCATTTCCTAGCTATGGGCCTGGATCAAAATACCATGTTTTCGAGTAATTCTTTTTCTTAACACATGGACTTCTTTGCCGTATAACTCTCATGATTTGTGTTTAATAATGGTTTACGAGTTTGCAGGGGCGGCGACAGGGGAGGGGGAATAGGGGACAAATGCCCGGGGGCCTGGAATCACAAAATAATAATTAAAAACAATAATTTTACGGGGATTTAGGGGTTCGTGTCCCTGAGTTGCCCAAGGTTCCTGTCGTGGTGTGTGAATTTAGTGTGTATACCTTATGTATGATTAACGTGTCAGTTTTCGTTAATGCGCGTAACCACCCGTAGGAGTGATAAAATATACACTGGTAATTTTTATGAATTTTTCCAATGTCAATGATTTGTAAATATGATGTAAACCGACATTTCTGCGATGGGTTGGATTTATTTTCTGTAATTTTGAGCCGTTTATCGACCTTTTCGCGCATTGTTCGTATTCGTATTTGAGTTTCCGTTACATTCGACTTTCCGATCCTAAATTCTAGTACAGATTTGTTTGGTCTGAGGAAATAAGCATGCATATTGATTGTAACATTGCGTAAATGTTGATTCGTCCTATATACAGTGAAAGTCATAAGTATTCGTACACCGACTGCAAACTATGAATAAATGCCTGTAGCTCTGATTTCCTTGGAGATAGAGCATTGAAACAAACGGCACTGCATTTTGCATTAAGATCTTTAGTATTTACAAAAGAAATGTTCCGTGAATGTGCAAACATAGATAAATAATAGCAAAAGAAACAAAAGTGGACATGGTTTCGATGTGTCAAAAGTATTCGTACACGTCGAAACGTGCAGAAAGAAAATGATTGTGCATGATTCAATACTTGGATGGGTACCCTTTGGCCCTAATTACAGCTAGAAGGAGCTTCGGTATCGATTGCGCCAAATGTCGAGAATCTTCGACAGTTATAGAAACTCATTCCTCTTCAAGTGCAGTTTGTAAAGAACGTTTACTCGTAATGCTGCGATTGCGGAGTTTGTTTTCGAGTCAGTACCATAACACTCCATCGGATTGAGGTCAGGCGATTGATGAGGAGTGGCCAGTTGCTTTGGCACATTGTATAGTACCCAGAGCCTTGTATTGTGTGCTGTATATTTGGAATCATTATTCTGTTGAAATATAAAGTGGTCGTGCAGGCCCATTTGATCAGCACTAGTACGTAGATTTTTCTTCAAGATATCAGTATACATATGCTGGTATATAATACCGTCGATAATTGTCAACTTTCACACTCCCAAAGCACGCATGCGCCCCCAAACTAGCACTTCTCCACCTCAATGCTTGACGGTTTGCTGCAGATATTTCGGGTTCATCTCTGTATTTGGCTCCCGCCACATTATTTTTCTACCGTCGGAGCCAAACACACTAAATTTACTATCATCTGAGAATATCACTTTTTCCCAGAAAGCTACATCTTTGTTCACGTAAGCTTTCGCAAGCCGGAGCCGCTTCTTCCTATTCATCTCGGAAGCAAAAAATTTCTTTCAAGCAACGCGCCCATTATAACCTTGTTTGTTTCACGCACGACGCACAGTACTTTCCGAAACTAACATACCTGATTTGGCTGCTTCTGCCAGCATCTGTGGAGCACTCAATCGGATTCTTGGGTTCTTCTTAATTTCATTCAGCAGTATGCGCTCACATCGTCCAAAGATCTTCCGTGTACGTCCACTTCGCGGCATGTTTTTGACTATGTTTGTTTCGCAGAAGCTATCTATGATTGACTGCACGGTCGAAGGTGGTCGTCCGATAACATCTTATATCTCCCGTAAGAATTTGCAGTTAATGGTAGATCGTTATGAAGCCTTATAACAATTTTACTTTCTGCACCTGTTGTCTCCGTCCCTTTTTGACCCATTACGTCTTCCGTCGTGAATAATTCTTTGAATTTGTATGATATCTCGCTTGCCTGTAGTTGTATTTAGCTTTGCAAACCTCCAGAGGGCGTTCTATGTCAACAACAGCTCGAACAGCTGAACGTTTTTGTCTTTAATTTCAGTGTACGAATACTTTTGACAAATCAAAACCATGTTCATTTTCGTTTCTTCTGCCATTATTTGTCTATGTTTTATCACTCACGGAACGTTAGTTTTGTAAATAATAAAGAACTTAATGGAGAATGCAGTACCGTTTGTTCTAACGCTCTATCTCCAACAAAGTCGGAGCTACAGGCATTTATTCATAGCTTGCAGCCGGTGTACGAATACTTATGACTTTCACTGTAAATTATTCGCTTCTAAATATGTAAAGAGAATAACGGATGGCTGATTCATGGGCGTCGATTAGGAAGGGGGGGGGCAGTTGCCCCCACTTTTTTGAAAAGACCCATTAATGCATATAGTTTCCTTTGAAAATATAAAGTTTTTGTATGTATTAACGGATCATAGAATAAATATGGTGCCATAAAATATTTGCCGCTCCGTGAGTACGTATTTGTTGTCTTCCCGTGCAGTTAAGAAAGCTACAAGAATTGCGTTTTAATTGCCACGAAAAATGGCTCAAAAATTAACCTATTAGCACGCCATAATTCGAGTGTACTTTCATTTCTCCTTACAAGGACTCCATATGATAGTCAGCCGCTTTGGAACTAATTGAAATAAAATTTCGAAAAAAAAAAAAAAGTCCTTCACAAGCAGTGTTTCTTTTAGAAACAATGTTCCGGGGGCACTCTTAGTATTCCGGAGGAGCACTGCAGGTACTATTCTGTTTATTATTATATGATAGATTGTTATTTTGGTCTCCTTCGGGGGGAATTCTCAGAGCTTCAGTGGGCACTGCTCCCCAAAAAACATGTCTGGAAGAAACATTTTCACAAGTTATTCTTTAATTGCACAAAACTCGACAGTTCCTAAAATGTCTTTTCTTCTTTCTACTAGTAAGGGATATTTTGATTTGCCTTTCTTTGAGTTTAACATTCCGCTTAGCAGTGAGGCTATATGAGACATGGACCTACTGATTAACGTGGAATACGAACCACATGAGCTCCCGTCAGGAATCGAACCCGGGTCCCCCACGTCAAAGACGCGGCATTGTTTTGCAGTGTAATATACGAGTTTAGGGCAGTAGCGTATATTGTGGGCTATCAAAGCTATCACTGAAGCCCATATCTAAAGTGAACTAGACAGTTGCTAGTGCTAATTCTTCGAAATGTGTAATAAAACAACTACAGAAAAGACTGCACTGTTAGTGAAGTTAACATTTAATCAACTAGCCGTATTGTCCGGATCTGCTAGGTCTAGTGATAGCCCAAGTCACAATCCCAGCATACGCCACTGGTTTACGAGTACAATTTTGTATATACAATTAAATTTAGTGAATTCAACATAATTCTAGGTTTTAGAATTATTTTACATAACTGAAGTGGAGAGTGATTCTAAGTATTGTTGAGTTTTGATGTATTCCAAGAAAGTGAAAATTGTACCTAATGGCAACGAACATGTTTCGGGAAGCTGCAAAAGTATTTCTTTAAATGTCGCAGCATAAGCTTGTAGTATTTACTGTCTTTCTAACAGTAATAACATATAATAGCATGCGTGGAATTAAAAATATAAGTTGTTAATTAATTCAGTTTCAAAATAACTTTTGCAAAACAAGCCTCATCTATATATTTAATTCGCGTGTCTGTCTGTCTATCTGTACCCAAAATATTCACAGACTAAAAACTAAAGTTGCTACGGGTTGACGCATTCGCAATTTGCATTATCACGATTCCGGCGAACTTCCATGTATTTAGTTTTATCTGCGTTTACTTCTAACCTCATTTTCCTGCAAGCGTTTAATAAAATCTCTGCATTTCGTTCTATTGTTCATTTATCATCCCCTATCAGATTTACATCATAGGCATATGCCATAACCTGGTGAACACCTTTTAGCTCTAGGCTCTGGTTGCTGGTTGCTATCCTTTAATTTCCTTATAGCATACTCCAGGACAAAGTTGAATAATAATGGCGACAAAGCGCCTCCTTGCTTCAGGCCATTTTCAACGTGAAAGCTTGCGGACTTTGCTTTGAGATTCGCTTAAACACATCTTATTAATCTAACTAACTTTTCCGGTATACCAAATTCAGTAACAACGTTGAGCAATGAGAAACAATAGACAGTGTACTTATTTTATTGATGTTGTTAAATATATTAATTTCTGATGTGAATGAATTGTACACTCATATTCATATTATTATTATTTTTCATTTCAGTTTGCGTCTCAATCATGTCTAAAAATGCTACTTTTTCGAACGACTGGCTGTCCAACCCAAATTTCTCATTGTGGCTTTCTGCTGTGAAGGACAACAGAAGTGCTGCATTCTGTAAGATTTGCAGAAATACTTTTAGCCTCAGCAACATGGGGAAACGGGCTATTATTAGCCACATGGAAGACAAAAATCACACTGCAGCTGTGAAGAACTCTCTAGTAACTCGGCCGATAACAACTTTTTGTCAGCAAAAGAATGCAGTGGAATGTAGTGGTCAGAATCCAGGTCCTTCTTGTCCCACTTACAGAACTGGTTGTAAGTAAAGAGATGCTGGTGGCTTCCGAAGAATCTATTAAAAATAAACGTGCTAATGTTATGAAGTCGTTTCTAGTGTCTGAGTCAGTAACTAAAGCTGAAGTTCTGTAGTCTTTGCAGGCAGTAATGGAATTACTTGTCATTCAGATCTGCTTCCCGACTGGCAACAAATTTCAAGCTCATGTTCCCTGATAGCGAAATTTGTAGTAGGATGTAATTACAACGTACCAAGTTAGCTTATAATATCGTTCATGGTCTTGGACGACTTTTAAAAGGTGATCTTCTCAAAGAAATAGAAGCTTGCAAGCATTATGTTATTGAGTTTGATGAAAGCCTTAACAAAGTCTCACAAAAGCAGCAAATGGACCTTACGATTTGGTTTTGGGACAATGAAAGAAACCAAGTGTCAGCAAGATATTTAAATTCAGTGTTCCCCGGACATTCAACGTCAGCAGACATTCAAGTTAGTTTCAAGAATGGTATCTTAGGTTTGGACCTCAAGAAAATTGTTCAAGTTTCGATGGATGACCCACATGTTAACTTCAAATTTTTAAGTGACCTGCAGAAAGATCTTGCAAGTTAACTTTCAGATCCAATTCTTCTTGATATTGGAAGTTGTGGGCTGCATACTATGAATTGTGCTTTTAAAGCTGCCATGCAAGCAACAGGTTGGAAATTAGAAGAATTCCTAAGGGCGTCTTATAATTTATTCAAAGACGTTCCAGCTCGACATGCAGATTACATAAGATGCACAGGTTCTTCTGTGTTTCCGAAAAACTTTTGCAGCATTAGATGGACAGAAAATTCAGACGTTGCTTTCCGGGCGATGGAAATATTACCGAACGTAAAGAAATACGTACAGTGGGCTGTTGATGAGAAGAAAGTACCACAGTGCAAAAGCTTTGATACTGTAAGACATTTCACAAATGATAACCTGCTTGGTGCAAAACATGGCTTTTTCACAACATTAGTAAAACTGTTGAACCTTTCCTGCGTGAATTTCAGGGAGAAGCTCCATTAGCTCCTTTCCTTTACAACTCGCTCCAGGACATAGTATTGTCTGTTGCAGGTCGTTTTGTGAAAGATAGTGTTTTGGAAGGCCGGCCATTGGTTAAGATTGACTTCAATAATAGCGAAAACTTAAAGCCAGCCAAGTTCGTAAACATTGGGTACACATCAAAGGATGCTATACGAAAAGCCAATACCGTATCGGATAGACAGACTCTTGAATTTCGACAAGACTGTCATGCAGGATGTCAGAAATTCATACTGAAAATAATGGACAGGTCACCTCTAAAATTCAACCTGACAAGAGCAATTTCTTTCCTGGATCCAAGTGTGTTTGTTATGGATGACACTGTAGCTGCAAAGAGATTGTCCAATTGCCTAGAAATTGTAGTATCCAAGAATTGGATTTCAGGAACATTAGCTGATGAAATCCAAGGTGAATTCAAAGTTTTTGCTAAAAATCCTCTTGTATTGGAAGCAATGAGGACTTATAACAGGAAAAGTAAGAGATTAGATGACCATTGGATGGAGATGCTGCATTTAGGCGCATGCTCAATACATATGACTGATTTTGTGAAATTTCTCCTCATTTTATCTCATGGAAATGCTAGTGTGGAGAGGGTATTTTCAATCAACAAAGAATGTTTAATTGAAAATCAAAGCGAGTTCAGTCTAATTGCATTCATTCAGGTACATGATAAAATTTCAGCTGTGGGTGGTATTGATAAGTTTCCAATTACAAAGAGGGTTGTCCATGCTGCCCGCAATGCTCATGGAGTGTATGTTGAGTCTCTGAGGAATCAAGAAGAGGAAGAGAAGAAACAGAAGAAGATAAATGCCATTAAGGATAAAGTTATTGAACTCGAGGCGAAGAAAATGAAGTTGTTGAATGATGCCAAGGAAAAACTGTTTGCAATTGATGATGAGATTATTGGTTTGAAGTCTTGAAACATTTAAGTGGATGTGGTCTTAACTTCAGTTTGATTTTAGTGAACCGCAAGTCTGTGATTTGAGGTTTTAAAACATTTCAGTAAAGTAGTGTTCGTTCCAGTAATTTGTGTTTTAGTAGTGGACTGTAAGTGTGTGTACTTTTATGACTAATATTAAGCTTCAAGTTGGAAAGCGATAGGGATAGACATTCCTCTTCTCGTTCTGTGCAGCAGTTGGTTACAGTGGAGTGGAAACACACAGGAGAATTGAAAATTAGGCAAGTAAGTGATTAAAATTAGACTATTTATCTTCGCTAGTGTTTTTTGTGATTCTTTTTTTAATAATGATCCTCTAGTCCACATTGCATTTCACTTGTAGCTTCTGTTTAAGCTTTGAAAAAACAATGATATACCAATTTTATATCTCTCTAGAAATTTTCTGGAAAACCGGGAAAATTTCTGGAAAAGTCAGGGAATTTTGAAATTCCAAATGAGTTTCCACCCTGTTTTAGCCTTGCAGGTTTGTTGTTGGCGGCCATTTTGTATAGGCGCCCGAGCGTATTTTGCACTTTTCAGAGGATTCCGTTAAACGCTGTAACTTTTTAGGTTTTAAAGATAATGAGTTCAAACCAAAAGCATATGAAAGATAATGAAATGGTCAACATTCTGTGTTCTTCGCACACTGAGACATACTTCAAAACAATGAAAAAGGAAGCTCTGAACATTGAGGTTGGAAACCTAGAAATGGCCATTTTGGAATGTACATTTTAAAACGAAATAAATAAGACTCACCTTCAATTCTTTGTCTACATAGAGACTGGACAGTAAACAACGTTCCAAACAAGTTTCAGATCTGAGAACTATATATTTGATTTTTTTGGAAATTTTTAATCTTTGCGAATTTTCGAAAATCGTGTATTTTCACCATCAAATACCTCAGGGAGGACAGAAGTGAACAATCCCAAATTTTCGCAAATTAGACGATAGTTATGCAGCAACAACTGAGTAAAATTGCACCATGGAGACTTGAGTAGTTTCTGAGGTATAAGTTGTTGCAGTGATGTGAAATTCACGCTTTTAAAAAGTGAACAGATGTGCAGGTTTTGTGTTGATGTAGTATCTCAGGAATACAATATATCTGTGTTTCATCAGAAGAAGTGCAGTCAAACAACAAGAAATTAGAGATTTGCCTACTTGTATAAGAATTATTAATACCAGATCATACCATAGATTTATACCTCTAATGAAAACACAAATCAGATGTTATGAACACTCACAATCAGATGAATTTACTGATTGCAGTACTACAGTAGATGACATGTTGTCATTTGCAGCTAATGATATCTTAGCCTGTATTTATAACAGAAGTAGTGGATTGGGGAATTGAAGACATCACTCAGGAAAATAACGATCTTTTTGATCACTTTTTCCATTCCCATTGCCCAAGAACCTCTTTTATATTATATACGAATGACAAAGTGTGGGTCCCAATCACTAAGGTTCGCCGAAAACTCACACCTACAGAGATCACAACTCCTACAGGTCGTATTTTGATCAGTGCCAAACTGTGTACACAAATTAGTCAACTATTTACCTCACTGATGTCTGAACAGCAGCGTTATAGGCAGAAAAGAAATAACAGACGACTTTCGTTTTTTGTACAAGATACGATTCTTAAATTATGCACTTTACTCATTTAACAGTACTTTCGTGTTATTTTGACTTTTGCTACAAAGTTTATATTCACTCCAAGGGCGCTTCATGATATTAAGTTCCAGTGAAGAAAACTCTTATAACTCAGAAACTGCTCGAGTCTCAATGGTGCAATTTTACCCACTTGTTACTGCATAACTGTCATCTATTTTGTGCAAATTTGGGACTTTTCACTTCTGTCATTCCTGAGACATTTGATGGTGAAAATACACGATTTTCGAAAATTCGCAAAGTTTAAAAATTTCCAAAAAATCAAGTATATAGTTCTCAGATCTGAAACTTGTTTAGGACGTTGTCTATTATCTAGTCTCTATGTAGACAAAGAATTGAAGGTGAGTCTCATTTATTTCGTTTCAAAATGTACATTCCAAAATTGCTATTTCTAGGTTTCTAACCTCAATGTTCAGAGCTTCTTTTCTCGACGTTCTGAAGTACTTCTCAATGTGCACAACACATAGAATATTGTCCATTCCATTATCTTTCATATGGTTTTGGTTCGAACCCATTATCCTTTAAAACCAAAAAGTTACAACGTTTAACGAATGCACTAAAAAATTTAAAATGTGCTCAGGCGCCTATATAAAATGGCCGCTATGACAAAACCTCGCGGCTGAAAAAGATAAATGAATGCCCGTTTTCAACTCCCTAAATGTGGTACAAACAGGTAAAAAATTAATTAAAAAAACTAAATTGTGTCACAACTATTATTGGTCAATTTCATTTGGATTGCCATGCGACCATGAATTGCGAACTTCTTTCACGGCCTTCAAACGTAAAACGTACTAGTCAGTGAAGTATGAGTTAAGTCATTGGAGAGAATAAAATTATAAAATCAGAAATCCATTGTTCATATCAGACTAAGAAACTATTATGTTTTTGCTGATGAAATTATACAATAAAGGAAAAATGATGAAAGGTTAATACCAAACACAGTTGAGTCAGAGGTACAACAGGATTCAGTAATGATGTCGACTACAGCGAAAAATATGTGCGACTTTGCGTAAATAGGTCCAGACCCTTCAACGCATTCCATATTACGTAAATATTTCATTTCTTGATGGGTCTGGTTTTTGCAATCATTATTAAAACCTTCAGTTGGAAGTAGAGATGCAAGGGCTCGAAAAAAAACGGCTTTTTTGAAAAAAAAAAATCGGTTTTTTCTGCTTCGGTTTTTTGCTTGGGAAAAATTGGGCTTTTTTGAAAATTCTGCTTTAAATTGATAAAACAGACTGTTTCGCTTCTCTATAACACAAAAAGTCATTTAATTAGTGGTTGATGCCGATAATAATATAAAACCTCGAAAATAAACCATGAATTTCGAAAAGATATTTTAAACAATTTTACTTCAACATTTTTACATTATGAATTCCAAAGGATTAACCAATGTATGTAATAAAAAAAAATTAACCTCCTATATACAAAAGTAAGCAGAGTTGGCAAGAACCATGGTTGTTTCTGAAAATGCCAAAAACCCGTTTTTTGGGGGCAGTTTAAACCAGGCTTTTGTGGGGTTTAAACCAGGTTTTTTGATTTAGATATTTTGCTTTATGTATTTATATTACACATTCACAGAAATAAGTTTGTTTCGCCTTGGTGTTATTATGCAACAACGGGGTTATGTTGGAAGAGGTCTCATAAGCTTAAAGAAGTCCGGTCAGTAAATTTCTTAAATTGAGAAACTCCCGCCCTAGCCATCGGGAAAATCCCATCATTATTTTAAATGTAAAACAATAACGGGGAAATCCTGTTATTGCTTTCCATGTAAAATTTAAAGGTCAACGTATTATAATCAGTACGCTAAAACTGAGGTATTAAATTACAAATTTAGTATGTAGATATCATTGAAAGTCCAATCCAAGCTAATGTTGGAAGCTACGTAGGCAATCGATAAATTTTACCAATTTCAATCAATATATTTAAGCAACCTTAGCTTCTTTATAAAACAACAGGCATGCAGAAGTATATAATTTGGTTTCGTTTCGTATGTTTAGACTTAACATCCTTACGTAATACCGAGTTTATCAAGGAGAAGACTTTCACTTAAAGTGACATCCGAACCGCTACTTGGTTTACACATGAAAGAAAACTTGTGGTTCGACCGAGAATTGAACATGGGACACCTTGATTAAAAGGTGAAAAGGAAATAAGACTAATGCAAATGGTTTGACATGTGGAAACGTCACCATGAAGTTCACACGATTCGCATTTTTGTTCTTTTTATTTTTTTGGTTTAAACCAGTTATTTTTTTTAAGCTGATGTAAACGAGCCAACCCTAAAAGTAAAAACTTCTTTTAAAAAAATATACAAATAACTAGCAAAATTGTATGTAGTATTTTTACTTCAAAATATTCTATACCCTCTTTTTGAAACAAAATAAAATTAAAATAAAACATAAGAGAAATACTTAGATTTATATGATACAATTATAGGCTGCACATCTGGAACTTTTGGTTCTGTATATTCTTGAAATTCTACAGTTAAGTTTTTTATAACCTCCATCAAGGGCGCCCATCAGGGGGGGGGGGAGGCAGGGGAAGGCGCTTGCCCCTAGAGGAAAATGTACTTCAGAATATCGAAAATCCAATAGAATTTTTACATTAGTTACAGCAAAATTTGAAACTATTTTTGAAACGTCGCTTATACTCCCCCCCCCCCTGGAAACCACAACATGGGTGCCCTTGACCATCATCACGATTTACCCAGTCCTCAAGTTTTCTGAATTTTTAACAAGAGGGATTCAACATATCATTACGGAACTCCCCCGCCCCCCCCAAAAAGGACCACGGAATATATTTAAGTTAAGCTAAATACAACTGCACAACAAACATGACTGAGCGGTTGGCTTTTGCGCTTCTATCGGGAAGTCCGGGATTCAACCCAGCATTCGACCATTCTAACAAAGCTTTCCTTCATTCCATCTGTGAATGTAGAAATAGTGCGTGTACTGGCCAACTAGGAGTGTAGGAGTTAGCCGACTTCCTTTCTTATTGTTTTTAAATCGTTATTATTACTAATTATTAGAGCGTTCACCTCTGGTGCATGGGGTCCCGGGTTCAAACCCTGCTCCTGCCAAGTGACGTGTGCGTGGGTTTTCTCGAGGTTCTCCCGTTTCCTCCCACTTTCTTCATTCCACCATTTCATTCATTTCTCATAATCACCGTCTCCTTTAGCCTAACCGGCATAACCGTGGGACGTAAAACTCAACGATTTCATTTCATTTTATTACTAATTACCAGCAGTGACGGTTTTGCGAAGGTTAGGGGGTCGGTCTTTCGGACTGAAGCCTGTTCCCCAAAGTTGCGGAATGTCTAAAACGAACGAAATATCTATTAGTTATGCCTTTACTCATAAACTTTAAGCTCCCGTCAAATAAAAATTACGAATGTTTAGAAAAACTAAACATTAGTAAAAAGAAAACTCCTCCCAAAATACTTTTCTAAATTCGCCACTGATTCTCAGTATAAAATGATCTTCAAGGTTGTATCTGGAAGATTATTGCTAAACATATAAACGAAACGAAATATTAGTTATGCCTGTACTCATAAACTTCAAGCAACTCCCAAATAAAATTAGGACTTTTTTAAGAAACGAAACAATCAGAGAAACCCCACCCAAAGTACTTTTCTAAATCCGCTACTGATTATTTGTATAAATTGGTATTCAAGGTTGTATCCGGAAAATTATTGCTAAATCATTGCATAACTACAGTATAACAAATGTGGAAGTACGGTTTCACGGGCATATTGAAAAACGTATGCTTTGACGGATATATAGAGAAACGTAAGTTTAACTTTTGTGCTAGAAGCTAGAGTACTAAGCTCTTAGAAATGAAACACGGATGACAAACTAAAATGATCTAGAGAAGAAGAAAAAAAATGTCGTTAACTCAAAAGTTATATAAAGTTAAATAGCCTGTAAAATTGCCCTCAAATACTTCATTCTTCATGTTAGCTTTAATTCGTAAAACATGTGCTCCATCCATCTTGATGGCGAATTACAGAGGTAAATATGGCATTTAGGTCATTGAATTCTTATTTAACTATAGAATATACTATAAGAAAGCTATTTGGATAGAAAAATCATGAAAATGAAAAAAGCCAAAATTTCCAAAATTCTCGTTTTTTTCCCAAAAAAGCCGGCTTTTATTGTGAAAAAACCATCGATTCAAAAAAGCCGGCTTTTTTGCATCTCTAGTTGGAAGTGTAACGTATTTTTATACAATCAACACAGTAATTATCATTCATTTCCTCGTGATATCTATCTGTACGTTACCCTCTGTCTGTTTCTTGGTAAGCCAAAAGTCCTTTTGCTCAGAGATACTCCAACTAAAATTTCATATGTCGATCTATGTCATACAGCTTCGGCGCTAAAAAGGACGTTAAACTATTCAGGATATTAAACCATTTATCGTGAAAAGGATAACAATTTTCTATTCCCGCTTATTTTTTCCTACGAATAACCCGGAAACATTAGAATTTTCAGTTTGCAAATTTATTATATTTAATACTACATGAAATAATTTAAAATTAATATTTTCTAACTCTAAATAATCATACCAAAAGACATTTATTAAATACAAATAAGAGAAAAATTGTCTGGGACAGATGTATATTTCTTTTTCAAACATCGTACCCGCAATGATTATAGATTAGCTTAGTTCGATTTCCGGTGGGAGCATACGATTTTCTGATCCATGTTAAGCTTTTGGTCCACGTCTCGTATACGTCGGATTGAAAGGAACCTTAAATTCCAATTCAGCCAGCCAATTGAGTAACAGAAAGAGAAATTGAAGTTTATAGTGGGTTATTCCATGTCAAAGAGACTGATTCCAAAGATGATCGCAGCTGGACGATTTCTAAAGTTAATAAAATTAAATGGAAAGAGTCTGTATACTCTATGATGATTATGCAAAACTTCAGTTGGATATTTTCTTTAGTTGCATTGATATGACCTTTCAAAGAGTCCACTCACCTTCGATCCACGTGCGAAGGTGTAAAAATGCGGAGTTTGCCCAACGATTTTGAAAGTTGTACAAACGTAAAGACCTGGTTTTTTGCATACGTAGGCAACTTTTTAAGCTGACTCAGAATATGTTACTAATTAGCCGTTTAAACGTATCTCAATGTAGATACAACTCTTGAAAGTTGTCAAAAAGTCTCTGCAATTTAGGAAGACCACATTGAACATACAGTGACTACGTTGTGAATACACTAATTCAAACCTTGGAAAATGATTCCTACCTATGATATGGATTTGTGGATTAGCACTGTCCAACCTTTTTTAAAGATATACAGTTGCAGAGTTGGTCGAAATCTTGTAGATGCAAATTTTTGGGTGTTTTTGGGCCAGTATCTCAATTGTGTTCTATCCAATCTTAGTCATCTTGACACTGCTGGAAAGAGCATACTTCAAGCTTTAGAAACTGTATAGTTCAATTTTAGAACCTTGTGTCTTAAGAAATGAAAAGGCCTTTCAGAAAGTTAGAACGTTATCATCGACAAAACGTTGTTAGAACATTCTATAATATTCTACAATATTATAGTTGTATATAATATTACAGGATGTCCCAAAAGTAATGGCGAAAAATGAAACCACAGATTCCTGGCTCCAAAAGAAGAAAAAAGTTTATATGACATAGTCCGAAAGTAGATAGGGACGGAGCTAGACAGCTTCGAATGTAAGGAAAAAGAACTTCACACTTCGGGAAAGAAACTTGCCGAGTTATAAAACCGCATTGGAGATGCCTGTGAACAGTTACGCAACACACCGGAAGTGACGGAATGCATTCGAAACTCACGATTAGCACGTTGCATAGATGTAAGAGGATAGCACTTTGAACATCATCTGTCGGTACGCTTATTGTCAGCACGTATGACCTAGTAGTTTGTAGCGCTACTCTGTGTAACATAGTACGTTACAAATACGGTACGTCGTTGGGGATTCTACCTGTTCTTTCATTACATGGCACAACTAGTTACACTTGTTCTTATTTCTACCTTCTCTGCAAGTTTCTATCTGGCATACCACTTTTCCATTGCCCCCTGAGATTACTTTGCTAAATGATCTTTGCTTTGACACCCATTGTACATGTGCGTGCAATCGCGCCATGGATAACAACTTTTCTGTGTGTAGTTTCCATCTTCACTGCACCGTTTCATTACCCCTGCCGTATAGATATTCGGTGAATCCCTAAATGACATATGGAGAATATCTGGCGCAGTTACCTAACATGCGTTTAACATGTCAAGCCGATATGATTTTTATGTCTTTCTAAACCCCCTTCCTAGCTCCTATCATTATTCCGCTGGCAGGTGTGAAGTTCCTTTTCCCCCCACATTCTAAGCTGTCTAGCTCCGCTCCTTTTTGTTTTGATGACAGGAATCTGTGGTTTCATTTTTTGTCATTACTTTTGGGACACCCTGTATAGGATGAACTGGAACATTATAGAATGTGCTAGAACATTATAAAATGTGTTAGTATCTTGTAGAATGTTCTGGGACATTCTATAATATTCTAGAAAATTATAGAATGTGATTGAACATTCTATACTATTCTGACACATTTCATAATGTGCTTGAACATGATAGAATATTCTAAAACATTCTAGAATGTTTAAGGGTCCTTCTAGAAGAGTGTGTTCCTCTTATTGTTTATTTTCAGTGGTTTAGGATTAGAATTTTAACAAAAAGTTAGAAAGTTTGATAAATGGTAGAATGTGCTAGAATGTTCGTAAAGGAAGTTGAGACAATATATAAACGCTATGGTTTTAGAACTGGCTGAGCTACTACCCATATTCGTTAAGCTGTTGTTGTGATCTAATGGTAAGTTGCTTGCGATAACATTGTAGATAGTACGCTTGTGTCTATTCTATATATTTATTTATCGTTGCAGGAAATGAGTTAAGAGACACCTTCATCCTGCTGTTTTGGAAACACAGATGGCATTGATAGTCATAAGCCATCATCATTTTATTCCGGTAAAAGTAAACTAAAGCCAGTGAAGAATATGTTACCAATGAGCTTGACTTCACCGAAGAGCCCAAATTTGTTCCTACTATTATGCTCTATATTGACCAAATTTCAATTCCTGCAACAGATCTGGTGCAATCCATTTGGAAAGGAAAAGCACACAGCTAAGAAGGGTTTACAGTGAATCTTCATTTTAATCCGGTATGTTGGAGGTAATGACTAACAATGTTTTCAAGCCAGGTCAGAAAATTTGTGCCAAATGTAGATGGAAACTAGCTTAAAAGGAGTTAGAACACCAGGATGAACAAGAAACAGTGAAAACATGGAGGTTGTTGATGCTTGCTACAGAGCAAATACTTCATTATCATCACTTTAAAAGTTCAGCAAATTGGCAAAAGGGATTCAATGGGTTACAATAGGCACGAAGTTCAGGAATTCCAGGACAACATTACTCAAGTGATTCAGCAGCTGGTGCTGTGAGTAAAACTTATTGGTAAAACACAAAGATGGAGTGCCGAAAGTGTAGGGTTATGGACATTAGTTCAAGCTATTCCAAGAATGTTCAGACTATGCCCCTGCCCTAAGTAGCTGGACTACAGGAAAAAAAGCCGAAGAATTTGCTGCTTTAACTAGAATGGTGAAGCAAGCTAGAAACTTGAAGTTGGAAGCTAGCATTTTGGCAACACTCGCGAACAGAAAAGGAAGATACAATTTCTTCAGCTTGTTTACGATTGGTGCCTAGACCAGAAGGATTGTACTACAGTAAGAATCAGCGAAGAAAAAAATTAGAAGCGAAAACGTCTGCTGCTTTGTAATTTGAAGGAAATGTTCATAGATTATTGTAAGCAGTATGGCCATCAACTTAGATTATCGAATTTTTGTGGTCTCGAATGTGCTTCGAATGGTTACCGTTGGTGCTTCTGGAACACATGCAAAGAGTGAATGACTGAGTGAGTGACAAGCCATCACTTTATGTCAAAACACCAAGGTTTATACCTTAAACAGCTTGAAACAATTTTTGCAAATAGTGAAATGATCACATTGTTGGATGTTGCTGAGAAATACTCATTTGTTGTGCACAATACTGTTCAAGGATTTCATTAGGAGGAGGAACTCAGACCAGATTGCATCCTTTTGTCATTTATGTTGGTGAAAACGAACTACGCTTGTGTGACTGCCTCCGCCATGATACCATCATTGTTCATGTGTTTCTAATGCGTTTGATAGAGTATCTGATCACAGAGATAGGAATGATCAGAATATTCATTACTACAGTGATGAGTCGGCCACTTATTATTAGAATATCTGCATAAAGAGGACTTCGGCAACACTGCTGAATGGAATCTCTTCGAAACAAGCCATGGCAATTTTTGGACGGCATTGGGGGAACAGCAAAAGGGCTAGCAGCTCGTACTAGTTTAAAGGGGTCTTTAGATCATCAAATATTGACTATTTGTTCAAATTCTGCGTGACAGTATTCCAGGCATTAAATTCTTTTTATCTGACAGGACTACATCGACGCTGCAGCATTCATAGTTAATGCTCTTGAAGTAGATGACGAAATTCTAGCTATTTCAGTTGGAAGTTCACAACCTGGCCATGTATGTGTAGCAATGTTTGGTGGGTGGGAAATTTCATATAAATAATAAAATGTCCTTGTCAGCTTCATGCACCCCTATTGTCCCACTTGCTCATTCCAGTGGACAACTATTCAAGAACGTGTTAGCTTCCAGACAAACATATATCGTGTGATCGTAGATGCGACATCAAGAACATGAACGAGAGGACAGTACTATTAAAATTATGTAAGCACATGAGAGGATGATTCAAATTTACAAAAAGTTTGGTTACTTACCAATAGATCCTTCCGTGAGAAAACTAACTATTCTCCAGACGCATCGGAACAGCAAGCTAGTTCCGTCTTCAGTGGTAAGGTAACAAGGATAACAATGAATGAGAGAAATATGTATAGAAAAATGAATACATACCACCAAATAAATATAACGTGAGAAACTGGTACTAAAATCATGAGCAGAGCACAGTGAGCTAAAGAAAGAACTGAGTTGAAAGAAGCGCGGAGTCTATGTTACGTCGCTATTGCCATATCTAAAATATACATCAAAGATAGGTAACCAGATTTTTTCAGTGTTGCCAAAATCCAGATTTAAAGCCAGCCAAAATCATATTTATGAATAAAGAATGATTCGTCAATATTCTTTTTTTTTTTTTTTTTCCTGTTATGAACCTATCACATTAACCTGCTTTATATCGTGTGTACGTTAGTTTAGGTGATGTGACAATCCCGATATACCCTCTTCTTGTGACTTTTTTTGATTGTCTAATGTGTTCTTTAATTCGGGTGTTAATATTGTGTTTGGTTTGACTTATATATGAAGAGTCAAATTCTTCTTTCGTAGGGCATTATTAATTTGTGATTGTCCGAATGATCTCAATGACGAAATAGTTTTTGTATCAAATAGGACAAAAAAGTGGTCGTAAGTTACGTACTTTACAAAAGTGGTTTAATGAAACACGCAGATCGGTGCAAGCCCCCTAAAACAGTTATTCCCAAAGAAGTAAGAACTTGAATAGGAATCCCTTATTTTCCACAATTATCGACAAAAATTCAACGATTCAACCTATTCTTGCAAAGCATAACATATCTGCTTCCAGTATCCGCCCAAATAAGTTAGGTATTTATCGTGTTCAGTGTGAATGTGACTTCATGTATAGGTCAAACCAAACGCAATATTAACACCGAATTAAAGAATACATTAGACAATCAAAAAAGTCACAGGTATGTCGGGGTTGTCACTTCACCCGAATCAACGTACACACAATATAAAGCAAATTAATGTAATAGATTCAGCAAAAACAAAAAACAACGGGAGATTAAAAAATCATTCTTTATTCACAAATATAAACTGGCTTTAAATCTGGATTTTGACTACAATGAAAAAATCTGATTACCTACCTTGGATGTTGTATATTTTGAATTTGGGAATAGTGACGTAACATGGAGACCGCACTTCCTTCAACTCAGATCTTTCTTTCGCTCACTGTGCTCCGCTCATGGTTTTAGTACCAATCTCTTACATAATATTTATTTGATGGTATGTACGAGTATTCCTTTTTTTCACACCTTATTTTTCTCATTCATTTTTATCCTTGTTACCTTACTACTGAACACGTAACTAGCTTGTTGTTCCGATACGTCTGGAGAATATTTAGTTTGCCCATGGGGGAGTCTATTGGTAAGTACCAATGTTTTGTTAATAAGGAAGACAATACATTTATCCAGAATCTGTTGAAGACAGAATTGCAGCCCTATTTAGCCAAAGATGGAATTGCACGTTTCGGGAATTTACTGTTTCTTTTCATTTTAATGTTATGTTTATGCTATAAATTGTTATGAATATTTGTCATTATGTATGTTTAGTGCATTACAAATTTTTTCGATGACCCTGTATCGCCGTATACTTAGTGAATACTTATCCAAATTTTCACCAAGGATCGCAAGTACTACTATTTGAAACAGTTACTCGTATTGTATTCATTAACCCTAGAAATGACAAGGCGATCCTTTGAAACTTACGAGTACCATTTGTCGTCATTGAAGTCAGAATTTTAATCATTTTTGAATTGTCGCAGTGTATTTTGTTTATTCATTCGGAATATGATTTTCCAGCTTTGAGTGATTTCTAAAATTATAATCTCTTAGCATTTTATTTATTTGTTCTTAATCGTGAAAAGTGAGCGAGGGAAACTCAAAATTAGAAATCAGTACTTTTCCTTCAGCTTCCTTATGATTTTAATTTTAGGTGGTCAGTAGATGCCAGTACTGTAGAATGATGTTATTGTAGTTACTTCATTTTTATTTTATGACTATTCAAGTGAATTAATAGAATATTGCTTACTATAGTCTTTTCGCCGAAAGTTATATGGTATATTTAAATCCAGTTTTGTATTGTGACTTAAGACACTCATAGAAATTAACATTAATTATATATATAATTTGTGAAATAATGCAACAGCAAGCAGCTGCCCTGTATTTATTGTTGTTCTATGCAGTGATGATGTATTATGTTCTGCAGTAACGATATGATGTATAATATCCAGAGGCTCTTCACAACAAAACTGGAAGAAGGAACAGTGAATATGTTCAGTTTGGAAGAAAGAAATTCCCCACACTGGAAAGACGGAATCCCATAAAATTTTCAAAGTGAAATACATTCTATTTCGGTACCAAACTGGGAGCTTAACTCAATTGTGGATGCATTTCAGTTATTGTTACATAATGTGATAGACGAGATTGTAATACATGCGAACGATAGAGTCCTTATCAAATGTCTCATAATTGGTGGAACTTTTTTTTTTTTTTTTTTTTTTTTAAGTATATAATCATTATGAGTTAAAATAATGGACAACCTATTTCTAGAGCAACTACGGGACCACATCTCTTCAAGGAACTTCGTGCTGTGCTATTTTGTGTGAAAAGATAAAAGGAGAAAATGACTCTATTTCGAGATATGAGAAAACTGTTACATATTCAAATAAATAAGAAATACTAGGTACTTGGAGCAAATCACTATTGATGAGCCAATATATGCCATTGAAACAGAAAAATATATTAGAATTTTCAGTAAAAGATATATTTTATGTTTCTCTAAACTATATACAGTATATTTAAAAAACTATAATTAATACGTGTGGATTTTTTTTAACGATTAAAATTAAAATTTATCAGATCTGTGAACACTATTTCTAACACTACTAAACAGGAATGTAGTTACAGGTAAGCATGTAAACGTATTTATAATAAAATAGAAGCATCCATCTGCACGTAGTAGTGTATATCGCAATTGAAATACAGGTAAGCCTCAGAAGCTCAGTTTGTCACAGTACTTTATAAAATTAGCTTGTCATTTCTAAGGTTAAGATACAAGCTTCTAAAATTAAATTACAAGGCTTCTAAAGCTTGAATCATCCTCTTTCCAGCTGTAGAAAGAAAAATAAGATTAGAGAGGGTACAATTGAGATATTGTCCACCAAAGATACCCAAAAATTTACTTCTACGTGTTTTTGACTAGCTTTGCAAGTTCATATCTTTGGATCTAACTGCACAGTGGCAACTGAATTTAATCTACACATCAACATTATACGTGATTAGTGCATTCACAACGTAGTTACGGTGTGTTCAATGTGTGCTTCCTGAATTGTTCGATTCCCGATTGTCTCAATTGCAAGGGCAAGCATTCTGCTTGGTCTCAGGACTGTCCACGTCCAGCCTTTCAGCTTGAGAAACGTATCCGAGAGCTAATGGTTGTTGAGATCTCTTCTGTTGATGCTAAGCGTCGCTAAAAGAAAGCATCCCTTCCTTGCTTTTTCTTGTAAATTTGTGGCAATCCAAACGTCCTACGTTTCCACCCATACTGATCTTGTTCTCGACAAAAGTCCAGAAATTCCGACCCTAGTTGCATCGACTAGCGAACCCCACAAAACCCCATTCTATTAGTGGCGGTCTTTGGCGAACACCAGCTCATCGCCACTCACCTTTTCTTGCCGACTTAAAACTTAGCCAGCATGTACGTCGGCTCAGTGATACGGTTCTTTCCCCGAAAAGACCAAAATCTACACTTGTTCGTAAACTACCTGCAGTTTACTTGAAATATGACATTGTGAGAAACGGACTGATGGATACTGAGTAGACGGTAATGTGCCCAGGAAAAGTTCTTCTGAAACTTTGATTTATGACCTTTCATTGGTTTCTTACTATTTATTGCCCTTGGTATATATTTTTTATAGTTATTATTTTTAGTATTTATTGTTATTGTTATATGTTCTCTCTCTCTCTCTCTCTCTCGATATGTATATACATATAAGCGTTTTATTAAAGCGGTATCACATCGCAATTTCTGACACAAAATCCTAGCAATGCGATGCAAACGAAAAATTCTATCGCAAAATGCGATGCATCTATCATCATAATTTATTACTACAGTGGGCTACTTTTGCAACAGAAAACAGTCTGTTCGTGTCTTTCCTTTATGACAGGATGGTTCTCTTTCAACACACAGTTAAAACTCAGTAATTAGGCTCCTTGGAAACCCAATGTTCACCTTTAGGTGTCTGTCGGTTCTCAAGAACACAATCTACTACTGACTGCAAACCAAATTATTGAAAACAGGTCGGTGAATTTATGACAGTGACCATATCCTCTTCGACACTTGATTCTCCTGTAAGGAAAGTGGTCCAATGGAGTCTCGAAGTTCAAGACTCCTGATTACTTTTCAAAAACTAGATTACTACCTAAAATAGGGAATTTTGCAGTATGTTTACTACTCTCCCGTTTTGTTTCGTATTTGTCATAGTATTGGCCTAGAAATACATATTTGGTTTACCATGCTCACTTACATTAAAGTTAAAAAAAAGAAAAGAAGAAAGAAAAATGTAGTGTTTGGTTTAAAATATGAAAAACGAATTGGATCCGAATAGCAGTTGGCTACTGTTAGAAACTGGACTTTGTGTGAAATAAGTTATTTTGTTTTATCGTGAAAAATGAAGTTGACCTCGTGGAGTGCATAGTTCCAATTACACTGGTCAGCATTTTGAAAAAGAGTTTCGGTTGTTTACAAACTAATAGGTAATCCAAAATGATTTTTGGGCGCTGATTACAGAAATGACATCCATTTATGCCTATCACGTCAGGTTTTCTTACAATTTGCAATCTTTATTTCGAACACTACCATCATTTTAATATACGTATATAGTATTATATAATTTCGAAAGGCACGAATAATACTGCAGAACAAATCAATAAAACAATTTAAACAAATAATCTAGATTGCTTTGGTTACACTAAACAATGCTATACACATATAATACTATCATAAACCTTATTTCCCACGGTATAATGTTGAATACACTTACTTGCGCTGGTTCTTAAGTTCATTGAGAAGCCACTTATTCCTTTTTAAATGCACGCCTCTTTATTTTCCTACAACTTCTGTCGTAACTGGCACGATCCCTCTTCATCATCCAACAATAGTCTGCCAACATTGTGATATTCCATCTGCTTTGATATCTGCTCTCCATTTCAGAAATATCTTTGTGAAATCTTTCCCCTTGCTCTTCGCTGACCTCGCCAAGATTGGCAGAAAAAAAATCGAAATGAGAATGTAGAAAATGAATCTTGAGGTTCATGTTACACTCAAGTGCGCGAAAATGGATCAACATATCTTCTACAATTGTTACATAGTCAGGGTGTTTCTTGTTTGGGAGAAAGTTACCTGCAACATTTTTGAAACTTAACCAGGCGTTCTTTGCCAATTCGGTCATTGAATTTTCAAATGTATCATCTACTAACAGCTTTCTAATTTGTGGCCCTGTAAAAATACCTTTCGAAAGTTTTGCTGCACTTAGTGATGGAAAAGTCTATATATTGAAAACACTGCCCATTCTTCTCCACAGCTTTCACAAATTGCTTCATAAGTCCCAGTTTCAGATGAAGTGGTGGAAGTAGCACTTTATTGCGATCAATTAGTGGAGTGTACATTACACTTTTCTTACCTGCAGACAAATCACAGCGCTGAGGCCACTCTCTCACATTCCAGTGCTTGTCTCTGGCCCTGTTATCCCATTCATGAAAAAGCATGGGTATTTTGTATATCGTGGTTGCATCCCTATTAGAAGACCTATGACTTTCAAGTTTCCGCAAACAGACCGAGGTATTGTACGTTTCTTATCATGTAACAGAGTATGCTACAGGAATTGATCCAAGTTCGTTTCCATTATGCAGAGGAACTTTTAGGCTGGATTTCGAAGCATCTATAAAGAGTCTCCAATCGGATGCGTTTCAAGAAGCACCCAATGCATCCACAATAGCTGGAATGTTGTTGCAGAACACTAACCCGTCTTCTTCAGAGAAATAAGGAAGAAATTCTCTCTCTCAATGTCTGTACCATGAGTAATGTGTCCCACTGGCCAAAAGGTTTTTCGAACGAAGTCTAGACCCAAGAACTTCTGCACTCTCCTTTGGTAGATTTAAATCTCGAACAAGATCATTAAGTTCTGATTGTGTAAACAGCTAAGATAGTTGCTGTCATCCTCGCATGGAACATCTGCTTCACTACTACTAGATGATGATAAAACATCCATAGGGGCTGGTGGATTGGAAATCAGTAGATTTTCACCATGAGAAACGGGCCGAATTGCTGAAGCTATGTTATCCGGATACAGAATACCCTTCTTGTTCTTTGAATTGTATTCTTTAACATTTATTGCACAGAAATAACAGTCATCATGATGGTTTCCAGGCTCCCTCCACGCCATAGGTATTCCGAACTGCATTCCTTTCTCTTTACCGTTTGCACAGGATCTCAGTGTCTCTACAAATATTCTGCACACACTGTGAGGTGCCCACGATTTATCTTGATCACCTAATTTGATACCAAAATAAGCCAAGTACACTTTCTTTATGTAACTTGTAATAGGGAGTCTCTGTTTGAGCACAGTGTAACTGCCACACTCATAACAGAAAATATCAGGGTCATTCAAACATTTACGCGATGTCATTTTCTAACAATTGAGTCACAGCACTAACCAGGAAGACACAACACTACCAAAACAAGTACCAGCACATTAAAATATTTTTAAATAGCTAACTTGAGTCACCGCAAGTTATCCAAGAAGACAAAGCTTTGCTGAAATATGTGCATTAAAACATATTTGTTAACTAGTTTAAGTCACTACACATTAACTAGAACAACACAACACTGGCAAAAGAAGCACAATAGAAATTTCTTTTCAAATTATCTAGCTTCAGTCAATGCCCACCAACTAGAAACACCAAACACTGCTCAAATAAGTACTTTTTATTTTTTCAGCCTATCAAAGAACAACACAGCACTCGCAAAATAACTACACACACCGCGATAACTCATATAAAACAACAAATTTTCAATACTACTATGGATATTTGTAAGTAAATAGGCGTATAAATACCCAAAGTCAAAGTAGTTTAACAACAGCATGTCAACACAATACAAAATAAGTGTTTATGTTATTTTTATTCACATTCAGTTGCAAAATGAAAGATTTGTAACGTAAAAATACATGTATTTTGTACATGTTTACATGGCGTCAGCTATTGACAACAACTGAAACAACACTTTCTTGTCTTAAATTAAGGAAAGTAATATACTGTAGTTTTGTGCAAAAACTGTACGTGATAGAAACAAACAGTCTTCATTTTCGGAATGAGCATGTCAAAATTATTAAGAAACAGCTATTACCTTCGAGAGAACCGAACCCATGCTGACCAGTGTTACCCGCCTCTTCAAGTCATTACGGATTGAAAACTTTATACTATATATATGTATATATATAAAACTTCACATGAACATATTTAAAAACAGTTTTCAGCTTAAACAATCTGTAGAATATCAAACTTTTTGAAAATATAATTGCTGTTACTTTTTCTTTACTTTGCTTTTTATTATCATACTTGTTTGTGATGAATAGAAAATGTTTATTATTTCACACGAAACGCTAGAATATTTTCGTAATGTTCGCGATGTGCACTTCAATGTTGAACAAGATTCTAAGGAAAATGATTGTGAGCGATTTTCTTTCATATTTTGTACTCATTGTTAAAAATGCTTATGGTTTGATACATTGTCTTACTTGAAGTTATTATCAGCTAGAATTGAAATGTGTAATTTTAATTCAAGTACGATATCCTTCTTTATACGTATCATTATGTTTTAAAAAATGGTACATATGCTGTAACTCAGGATTTGGCGCATTTATTCCATTTTCCTTATATTTATGGATAAAATTCTATTAGTAAGGGAAGATAATAGAAAGCAACCCATTTATGGAGATATTTCCAAAATATATTATAAAATAATAAAAATATAAGCAAAAAACACAATTATGCTCGGTTTTGTATATCCTGGCCATCATGCTTTCGAGGGATTTTTGCAGTAGCAGAGCACGATTACGAAGGGAAATTGACAATTACCAATAAAAAAAAAAAAAAAAAAAAAAAAAGCTGGGACAAGGAACTAGAAAATGGAGAAAAATATTGAATTTATTGGCTTAAACCTAGTGTCTAGATTGTCTGCCAAATATAATTTAACGTCTGTAACCAAGATTTCATACGCAAATATAGAAACAAACAGGAAAACTCTTGTCTTGAGGTTGGAAGTGACACTCTCCATGGCTATAAAAGACACCAAAAACCTAAAATAAAATATAAACCTACAAGAGTCTCCGTGGTTAGGTGGGTAGAGTGGCGCGGACTAGAAGTTATTCTACTATTTTGACACCAGATCGAATCCCATCCCATCTTTTTTCTTATATATGAAATTTTTATACGAAGTGTGTAATTCTCATGTTAATAAGAACCGAAACGATATAATAAGGAATAAACTTACTGATATTTTCCTTTAATCGAGGATTATTTAGTCAGAGTACTATTGGTAACAGCTTTTTTTTTTTTAATTTTTATTTTTAAGTTTATGGTCTTGTATGCTTACTCTTTCCCTCTCCGTTCTTTCACAGCAGACCAACTTTAACTAACTGAAGATTTGAGAGAGTCAGGAACAGAAAAAAAAAAAAAAAAAAAAAAACATACGCAACATGCAGCCTTTGCAATCAGCATTTGGATCAAACAGCAAATGAAATAGAAAAGCATGTGGTCATAAAAAAAAAGGAAAAGCTGATGCCAAATTATTTTTCTGCTGTTTAGGATATTGAAAATTCTTTGGTTTGGTAAAAGTCATACCCGCAAGTGCAAGAAATGCGATGATATTCATAAGTCCGTGTAAGGAATAAAGAATGCTTTCTTTGAACACAAGTAAATTATACAGAACTTGATGCGTGGAACATAAATACGAACGTGTGTATGAACGATATAATCATACCATTCGTCTAAAATATACAGTAGCGTGAACAACTAATATTAAAAGGATACAACAAACAGGCATAAGCTATTTTTCTCTAGCATGACAACACATTAAACATAACTTATTAAATTTTTGGAATGAGAGATTATCACCTCACGTGTCGGTGTAGGTCTATTTATTTTCACATTCGGGGCCGCGGTGGCTCAGGTTTTAAACCATACAGCACTAGTGGCCTTTTCCGAGTTATTGTATCTCTTCCAAACTCAATTTCTCCCTTCTGTTGATGACTACACTGTTCAGCGGATGCTTCTAAACTTAGAGTCAACGCAAACAATTCTTGTCAATATCTGATTTAAGGTGTACAAAACTTTAGTACCTCACTCCCTGCGTGCGCCAACACATATTACATGTTATTTCTTGAAAAGTTTGCAAAACTGATATGCCTTCACTATCTTTTTTATCTTTATTTTCATTGCTGCTTCCAATGATGATATTCAATTCAGGTCATTCAATTTACAAAAACACAACTTTGTTTTGGGTTGGCAACACTGTTCATCCGGTGCTGTTTGTCAATATACAAGCAGATGCCGTTTGTCTAGTTTCTTCGTGCAAAATTTCGTTTCTTCGTCTCTTTTAGTTTCTCCGTTATCATGGTTGGAAATTCTAAATTATATTATAATGTGAAAACACCATTTCATGACTTTGTCGTCAAGTCGGCACAGGGTAACGTTCTCGTAGAGAGCTGCTCTTTCACTATTGAATCTTTATGGTCACATAGAATACATTTGAGGGGGGTGCGTATCACAACACGAAATTACCCAAAATACGGGACACCTCTGTATATATATATGGCGCCTTCCATTTCAATTCAGGCAGAGCATGTACCATCACTATCTCAGATATTGTTGAAACTTTTTTTTTTATAACAACTAGACATGTTTTTAAGAGACCCATATTTTTTGTTTTGTCGAAAAAAATTTCCCGCCAAGTAATGGGCCATCAAAGACGAGGAGTACAATTTATGAATTGTAGAAGACATGGAAAATGGTCAACTTCGGAGCCTCACCATTCGGCTATGGAGACAGGTAGAGTTATAATTCTTGTTGTGGTATGTACATAGGTATATAAATAAACTATATTTTATAATAGTTTGGTTTGCGCATGCGTATCTTTTTGTACATAAATTAGCAAATGAACGTCAGTCTATCTGAAAAGTCGAAGTTTGCGAATTTTTTTCGAGCACTTGCAGTTCGAATTTTAAAATTCTGTTTTCACGGTTGGTAAGACCCAATTTCCGAGAAAAAAAATTTGTATCGCTTCTGTGTGCAACCGTTTTGTCGCAAAAAATTCGAGAAATTGTAAAATTTTCAAAAATCGCAATTTTTGGGCGCCATTTTCTCGAAAACGCCATCTTTTAAAATTCTGAAATTTTGTCAGATGGTTCAACTTTACATGAATAATAAACACACCAAATACCATTCTCGACCAATGCTTCATGAATTAACTGCAGCCTTTTTTAAAGTTAGCGAAGTTTCGTTAACTTTGATGTCACAGTTAGCAACACTGGGAACAATAAAAGTGCAATGATTTGATGATATTTGTGGTTCACATTCATTAAATGAATAATAAAAGGTTTTCTTGACTGTTTTTTATTATTATTGTTATTTTGATCAAAAAGGCTCCCTGAAATAGTAAAATGAGCCTCCCCCTACTCCTATGTTTTCTTAAACCGAAATAATCTGAGTTGAAAATTATAATTACGAAAAACACTAATTTTAAGATTACTTGAAATGGCCATCCAATAAATTCTGATGATCTAGAAAAAGCCTGAACTATTACCTCAGTATGATTTGGAATGCTCCACACAAAGTCTCAATTAAGTGCGATGTCATTACAGTGATCGAAAAAAGACAAAAAGTTAAAAAAATCGAAACGTTTTCTTACGCGTTCCAAAGAAATTTACTGACTTTTTAAACAGAACAATCCCAGCATAAGAATGGGTCACTCGGAATTTTATAGTATTCGACTAAAGTGTGTCAGTCCGCAACCTGAGAGGGAAGTGTATACATACATATATATATATATATATATATATATATATATATATATATATATATTGTGCAAATTTTAAGTTAGCTGCTACTGCGTTGCTACAAATCGAAGGTGCAACCTGTATTGAAGCTGTCATGAGTGACCTATTTCCTTTAGTAGTATGATCCGTAGAAAATGACAACTGTCTTCTTCAAGAATGTGGTGAATGTCCTGGAGTGGAAGGAATAAGTGTGGAGTCTTTAATTATTGATCCTGATGAAAATGAAAGTGTTACGTATGCCATATGGGAGAATAATGAACTCGTTACAAAACTGTGCCACTTTCTGTTTTCGTATCGTACATTGCTGGTTTAACTTTAAGAGTTGTAATTCATGACTACATCAAGAAAATCCAAAGAGAATTAATTGCTACCGAAAAGCACCGTATAAAATTTCAAGATACAAATTCTATTTTACTTCATGTGGACTTCGTTGAAAACTGGACTGTTATTCTGCAAAATGTAATTCAGAGTTATCACCGCAATATGAAACAACTGACAGTTTTGTTGTAATAAACGACGATAAAACACACGATTCGGCTCATGTAGTCATAGTCATAGACAAGATTCTAAAAATACTCGAAGTTAAGCGAAAATATATTTTATAGAAAAAGGTTTGAATACGTGAAAATAGGTGTCTACGATTTCCCAAACCGTGTCAATGATTTCTGATGGTGCTGCATCCCACTTTAAAAATCGCTTTCAGATGTTCGAGATGCAGACAGGTCCGATAAAGCAGTGTTTCTGCAGTGAAACCGGCCATGCAAGGGTATCTGCGACGATATTTGGGGAGGGGGGTTAAAGAATGTGGCAACGCGCCATAGCCTTAGGCTAAAACAGATACACAGTATTAAAACCGCAGAACTAAAAAATGAAATGAAATCTTTGTTTTACGTCCCACGGTTATGCCAGTTAGGCTAAAGGAACGGTAATTATGAGAAATGAATGAAATGGTGGAATGCAGAAAGTGGGAGGAAACGGGATAACCCCGAGAAAACCCACGAGCACGGTGTTTGTCCACCACAAAGCCCACACGGCGCGAGCTGGGATCAAACCAGGGACCCCAAGCACCGGAAGTGAACTCTCTACCACTGAGCCACTGCATCCCCACTAAAACCGCAGAACAATTCGTGAGTATAGTGCAAGTACAAACACCGGGTATTACTCTCATTTTGTTGCCTGGAACTGAATTCGACGACTTCCGGAAGAAAAAAGGGGAAAGTATGCGACCGGTAACTGATATTCAACGAAGTCATCTTTGGCTTTCGGAAAATTGCGAAGTTTTTGTGGCAGTGACGGGTCACCATGAACTAACTTCATGCTTCCCCCAAAATCGAACTTCTGCAATTCAAAGTGTAGATTTAAGAAATCTGCAAAAAGGAACTTTTGTTACATACATACAGATAGTGATCAGAAAAATGGAAACACCTGAACGAAATTGCAACATATCAGATTAATATGGTGTCGGGCCACCTTTCGCCTTCAGAACAGCCTTGATGCGACGTGGGATGGAGGCATAGAGGTCGTGAATGGTAGCAAGTGGAATTTTACACCATTCCTCGTGTAGGGCATCGGCCAGTTCTGTAAGAGAGGATGGAGGTGGAAATCGTTGCCGGAGTCGTGTTTCCAAGACGGACCACAGATGTTCAATTATGTTGAGATCTGGGGATTGGGCGCGCCAGGGGAGGTGTTGAACTTCATCCCGATGTTCCTCAAACCACGCTGCAACAACGCCAGCTGTGTGAATGGGTGCATTATCATCCTGGAAGATGGTGTCATTGTCCGGAAACAACATCCGGACCATAGGATGCAAGTGGTCTTCTAAAATTGCGACATAATCGTTGGCAGTGATTCGTCCGCTAAGTGTGACTGCAGGACCCAATGAAAACCATGATATGGCGGCCCACAGCATCACCAAGCCGCCGCCATGTTTCACAGTTGGGCGGAGACACTGCAGATCATAAGCTTCTTTGGGCGTTCTCCACACATAACACGGCCCGTGGTTGGGAATAGGGTGAAGGATGACTCATCCGACCATATCACACGATTCCAGTCCTCAACGGTCCAAGTTGCATGGTCGCGGCACCATTTGCGGCGTGCGAAAGCGTTATGGTCCTTGATGAGCGGTTTGGCCCGTGCAACACGACCCCGTAAGTTCATGTCATGTAATTCGCGGCGGACTGTGATTGTCGAAACAGGGTGGGGGAGATGCTGATTGAGTTCCTCCGTCACTTGCTCCGCAGTGGCACGACGGTCCTGCGTGACAATGCGCTTTAATACCCGACGTGACCTGTCACTCATGATTTTCTTCCGCCCACTGTTCCGCTTCCCCGATGTGGTTTTCCCGTGTGTTGTGTAGGCCGTCATCACCTTCGACACTGTCCCACGCGACACACCTAACACAGTAGACACTGCCCTCACACTCACTCCACATAACCACGCACCAACAATTTGCCCTCTTTGAAAATCTGAGAGGTCTCCCATTTTATACTACCTCTGTTTGCTGCAGCCACTGGACACTGCTGTTCTACTGCGCCTGACGTAGTATGGAGACCGACCTAACACACCACCACCAGTGGTCCGGCGCTGCGGGCGCCACGACACCACTGCCAACCCATACATCTGACGTGTTGCCAACTACAGGTGTTTCAATTTTTCTGATCACCATCTGTATATGTATGGTAACCAGTGGTGCGTAGCAGAAATATGAATAAATCATGAATTATTTGAAGTGCTGTTTATGCTTCCACATGGACCTTCAGCAGGATACAGGTTTCCAGAAGAGCATAAGAAAAGTGAAAATAAGTGTTTTGTGACTATTGACAATGTGCTACGCAGGGGCGGATCCAGGACGGACGTCTGGGGGGGGGGGATTGTAATACTGCTACTTAGAGCTACTTTTAAGAGCTCCAAGCTCTGGGATGGGTTTTATTTATATATAAAATAAAGTTTCTTCTTCTGGGAAAGGGGGCAATCTTCCCCCTAGATCCACTCTTAGATGAGTTGTGAGTGAACCAACACCTATTGAAGCACCTGCACGGTTACATGCTATTAGCGAAGAATACACCAACCAGGGAAATGATTGGTCCATGTAAAAAAAAAAAAAAAAAAAAAGCGAAATTTTGTTTTTGAAGACCATTTTAAGTAAGTGAACTTGAAATTTGTGTGTTTCGTAATCGTAGTTTCCACCTCAGATTATTTCGGTTTAAGAAAACATAGGAGTAGGGGGAGGCTCATTTTACTATTTCAGGGAGCCTTTTTGATCAAAATAATAATAATAATAAAAAACAGTCAAGAAAACCTTTTATTATTCATTTAATGAATGTGAACCACAAATATCATCAAATCATTGCACTTTTATTGTTCCCAGTGTTGCTAACTGTGACATCAAAGTTAACGAAACTTCGCTAACTTTAAAAGGCTGCAGTTAATTCATGAAGCATTGGTGGAGAATGGTATTTGGTGTGTTTATTATTCATGTAAAGTTGAACCATCTGACAAAATTTCAGAATTTTAAAAGATGGTGTTTTCGAGAAAATGGCGCCCAAAAATTGCGATTTTTGAAAATTTTACAATTTCTCGAATTTTTTGCGACAAAACGGTTGCACACAGAAGCGATACAAATTTTTTTCTCGGAAATTGGGTAACTAGGTCTAACCAACCGTGAAAAGAGAATTTTAAAATTCGAACCGGGAGTGCTTGAAAAAATTCGCAAACTTCGACTTTTCAGATAAATTGACGTTGATTTGTTATTTATGTACAAAAAGATACGCATGCACAAACCAAACTATAATAAAATATAGTTTATTTATATACCTATGTACATACCACAACAAGAATTATAACTCTACCTGTCTCCATAGTCGAATGGTGAGGCTCCGAAGTTGACCATTTTCCATGTCTTCTACAATTCATAAATTGTACTCCCAGTCTTTCATGGCCCATTACTTGGCGGGAAATTTTTTTTCTACAAAACAAAAAAAATATGGGTCTCTTAAAAACATGTCTAGTTGGTATAAAAAAAAGTTTCAACAATATCTGAGATGGTGATAGTACAATTTTATATTTTTTTTTTTTGCCTGAGTTGAATTGGAAGGCACCATATATATATATATATATATATATATATATATATATATATATATATAATCTTTCCCCTCCCGAAATTACGTGTCTGAATTTAAACTTAAACGCCATTGGAAGTGTCACTGTTCATCTCAGCGACCAAGAAAACTATGGATTCTACACTACGTAATATCAGTCATTTTCAGTCATTTATATTGAGTTACGAAGTCGCATAGTCACTTTCATTTATGTATATACTAGCAGAATACCCGTTCTTCTCACGGAGAGAATACGTTTTATTTTGGGCATAAAGGGGTGAATTTGGATTTAAACGCATCAGAAGTTTCACTGTTCGTCTCAGGGACACCGAAAATTATGGATTCAGCACTAATATAGATCATATTCGATCATTTATATACATTGTGATTTTAAGAAAAGGTCTTAATGAACACAACCATCAATCAGTGACCATTTTGCCAGTATGAGGCCACTTTTTTGAAAGCAGCCGAATATAGTGATATTCTGGATTTTGCTGATATTGCCTGAAACCGTGATAGGTTGTGGATATTGTGATCCTGAGAAAAAGTCTCAGTGGACACAAACACCCATCACTGATCATTTGGCCACTACAGGGACAGTTTTTCAAAACAGCAGAATGTAACACAATTTTGGATTTCGATGGAATTGCTTGAAACCGTGATATATTGTAGATATTGTGATCCTGAAAAAGTCTCAATGAGCACCACCATCAATCACTGACGATTTGGCCACTACGGAGTGACATTTTTATTAAAAACAGCGGAAGGTATAACGATATTCTGGGATTTTGGTAGTATTGTGTAAAACCCTGAAAAGGTTTAGATGTTAACAACCCGGAAAAGGGATGGGGAGAATAGCTGCCGCCACCATTTAAGTATATATAACATCCCGATGTTCATCTTTCGGGACAAATATAATTATAATGATAATGGTGAGGGACACTATATGAGTCACTGAATGAATAGTTACAAAGTTAAATGCTGAGTGTTGGAAAGGAACAGAAATGTGGACATTACGAAAAGACGACTATATATCTATATATACCAGGTGTAGAAGTATGAAACCGGAATCTTGTTGTGCAAATGACATTGCTGTTATGTGACAATGAACAAACACATTTTATTCAAAATAATGTCCACTGGCAGTGATACATTTTCCCACCTCTCCGGCAGCTTATGAATGCCACGCCAAAAAAAAAAAAAAAAAAAAAAACACTGCTTCCTTTGAAGCGAACCAGTCGTCGAGCCATTGTCGTACAGTTTCATACGACTCGAAGTGTTGCCCGGCAAGTGCATGTCCCAATGAGGCGAGCAGATGGTAATCGGACGGGGCCAAATCTGTTGAGTAAGTCGCATGCGCTAGTATTTCCCAACCGAATTCCTTGATGGTATCCGTGACCCGTTTTGCTGTATGTGAGGAGGCATTGTTTCATAATAGGCATTGTTTCATAATAGTTCATAATAGATGACACCCTTTTGATCCCACAGCACGCGGAGCATTGTCTTTTTGCCAAACCGATTTGGTCTGGCAGTGGATGTCGATGGTTCGCCTAGATTCACCCATGATATACGACGCTTGAAATTTTGCAAATATATCCACTTTTCATCTCCTGTAACTATCCGATGGAGAAATGACTTGCGTTGATATCTAGCGAGCAGCATCTGACAAATGGTTCTTCGATTTTATGGTGTCTTTCGGTCAGCACATGTGGGACCCATTTGCCCACTTTCCGGATCTTCCCCATAGCGTGAAGACGAAGAGATACTGCTTTCTGCGTCACATTTAATTGTTCCGCAAGTTCTTGTTGAGTCTGAGTATCGTCTTCATCCAATAACGCTTGCAAGTCCTTGTCTTCAAACTTTCTCGGTGGTTTCCCACACGCCTCGTTTCGCACATCAAAACCACCACTTTTGAACTTCTTAAAGAACTCGAAGCACTTAGTTTCCCTAAGAGCATGCGCACCGTATGCTTCGACAAGCATTCTATGCGCTTCCGCTGCATTTTCTTCAAATAAAAGCAAAACACCAATGCTGTCCGCAAATCATAGTTCGTAGCCACAAAACTCGACATGTTTGAAGTTGTAGAAAACTCTATCGATGCATTCAACTTGGTTACTGCGTGTTGCCACACTTCGAAACTGTGAGACGCAGACGCTTGCGCTGCACAAGCGGTCTTACGGTGTTTCAACTGACGCGAACACTATCTGTTGGGAAATTCCGGTTTCATACTTCTACACCTGGTATCTATCTATCTATCTATATATATATATATTCAGTTCTCCATATTGGTAGAGGATGAAATCCGATCCAGTTAGCTCATGTAGCTTCCCTTGACCTCCTTTTTACAATTCAGGGCCAAAGGTTACAGTTACAGGTCAGATTTCCATAGTTGCTCAAAAGATGAAGTGTTGTATATCATTGGAAAGCCAGCTTTTATAATGTTCTTCGTTTCACAATTCTGCGTTAATTACAGCCAGAATAAGCCTCGCTTTTATAAAGTAGAGATTCTGCAAAAAGTGTAAAAAGTGCCCTTGCTGACGTACCGTAACTGGATCTACAAGATATACGAAAGTGAAAATGTATGTACACGAGCAAAAGTGCATTCACACTTCCATTTTCCATATCCTGCAACGTTAGACAACCAACAATGCTGCGAAGGTTTGTTGGTTAAGAACTACACAATACGTTCTACAAGTGCTCTAGTTTGAAAAATGTCAGTGTAGCAAACTTCAAAAAATAGAAAAATATCCTTGCCTCTACGACGAAAAAGAAATTAGAAGACACCGTTTAGTGCCTACAGAGCGATTGATATGAGAGAGTTAAAGATAAATTTTATTTAACCTTAGATATAACAAGGAAAACTCAATATTGGTCAAACGTTCACTTTATTTTACGGGTTACAGTATTTTGTAAAATCTCTGAATGTTTTACATTCTTCGTTTCAACGTTACCTTTACTTTTGTTAGTTATCAGTTTTAATATCTCTACTAAAACTTTATGAAAAAAAAATATCAGATCGAGATGATTTAACTCCCAACTTTGTTTCGCGAGAATATTTTCTATCAGCAAAACCATCGTAGTTTTTATTGTTTAAATGTATTATTACTATTATTCATTTACACATGAAATGTAACAAGAATATTTTCTGGGCTTATATTACTGGTTTCCATTGTGTTCGGAAAATGAAACAAAAAAGAAATACAACGGAAAAAGAAATAAGAAAGGCAATTTAAGAAAGTAAAAACAAGATGTGCAGTTCGTGTCGGTTCAATTTTCAAAAACCATTGCATCAGTAGAAAACATGTCATATTTCTAAAATATGACAAATAGTCTGATTTTGTGTGCACATAACATGACTTTGTGTAATTTAATCCCCAATTAATAATACAAGCATGTTTTTATTAGAGGCATATACGATATCAACAGAATACGAGTTGTCTCTTGTAATACGCCGTCATATATCATTCAGTATCTCTTGCTATATTTTAAGTAATCGAGAACTGTAATTTCGTAAAGAAGAATAAATAAAAATGAACTAAAATATAATCAAATATGCATATCGACGAATGTTTAGGATATTTCAATTGAAGATGTTTCCGCTCTCTTTCTCTCTGTTAATATGTGCATGATTCTTGTATCTAATCTCTGGATGGAGAACTTTGAACAAAGAGAAGTCATCATACACCCTGCAAGAACAAATTAAATTTAAAAGTATTAAGTTGACTTTGAGCAGACTTGAACCCATGACTCCCAGATTTCCAACCTAGTGCCTATAACACCTAGACTATTCTTTCACTACTGCCGAAGTCTCCCAACTTGAGAGTTCTGTCAGGAAGTAATGGTCGGAGGGAGAAAGAACGGAAACAAAACTTTGATTTACTAGAAATAACAGAAATAAACAGAAACTTTCGGTTTGCCGAATGAAGGCTTAAGTAGCCAAGGCTCTGTTAGGACAACCCCTTTGAAGAAATCTTGACAGTGACACAATATTTCGCTTTTGCCATATAAACCTGTGTTTCTTGGTAGGTATTCAATTAATTACGCTGAAATATAAAGACGCCTCTTGTGTGATGAAATAATAAATTACTATGTATTAAAAAGATTTTTGTCGTGGGTCTGCATTGTTTAACCCTTCCTGGAATCTATGTTATGAACAACAGTCCATACAATACGTATTCATTTCGTAATTTAATTATGTTTAACAAAGCTATTCAAGTAGCAAATATGAATAAAATAGTTATTTATTTTAATGTTGAAGTTTAGACTACAAGCTGTAAAAATAAAAAAAATCAGAACAGATCTTCATACTTAGCACTTAACGTTAATACAAAAAAAATGTATTACAGCTAATCCGAGATATGTTTGTTACTGAAATTTCTGCTGTGTATTATTGGATGAGTGGATAACGTACTTGAACGGTGAGTTAGTTGTTAAATGTCTTGGGTTCGAATCTCCATCCTAGCTATGTTATTGTTTTTTGTAATGCTTGCTAAAAAAACAAATAAATTAGACACTTCAATCATTTCCATTTGGAGCTGACCGCGTGGTCCTTATGCTTCAATACTACGTTCAACAAACGTTTGTTCGTAATTTTCCTTTCTTTCAGCCGGCAACTATACCCCTGTATTCTGGTGTGTAGATCGCTCGCTGTGGGTGTCGTACGTTCAAATCTCGATCTAGACATGGACGTTTTACGTCTAATTGTACTCGTATTTTTGTTTGATCAGTACCGGCTAATGTTAGTGTTGCAGCATTGTGCAACGACCAAAGTACCTGAAAAAAAAATATTAGCAGCATCACTAGTTGTAGTAGTAAAGAACAGAAAAAATTACTTCTAATACTCCCATTTATACTTTAAATAACATATTTTTTACTTCCGTAACGGTCCGTTCCGTTAATCCATTTTAAAAAGCGAAAAACAGTCCGTCACAGAGTCTGTAATTTATATTGCGTTGCAGCGAGGATACAATGACCAGATTTCTACAGCGCGGCAGTTGGAGCTTACGTTAAGCCTCCTTTCTCCTATCTCAGAAGTCATTGCAGTGCCTCTGCAACACGGCACGGGTTCTAGTGAACGAGAAGGTTTTTCGCACTAAATAAGATTTCTGAATGTTTTTTCACTACCAATTAACAAATGGACTTTATGCATTCATATTTTTAAATTACGGGACTATTCTGAAGCAAACCAATATAATTTCAATTCAAAAAAAAGTAGAATTACAAAATAAGAAAGAAAATATGTAGTAGAGCAGCAAACAAATGAAAGTAGACCCGCATTTAAAAGTTAATTCTTAGCATATATAGATAATCCTTCTTGTACAGGGCTTCTTGTACAGTAATTTGTGAACCAAATATTAATAAGTCAATATTAGAATCCTCTCTCTGTGGATAGTATTTTAGTACACTTCTCCAAAACATAATTGCTTGCCCGAACTTTTCTAAGTGCCTTAAATTTGTAGGTTTGGCAACAGTGGAGTCGATGTAATGGTAGGGGAAGTCAAAGGTAAAAAGTAACGAGATTTCCGAACAAAACTGACAGTTTGCTGTTTGAAATACTCAGTTTTCATTTTATAACTTAAGAGACCTCATTCCGGCGAAATTAAAATACCGCTAATTTTACAGTAATTATGTGATATCTTCAAATAGATAAAAGATAATTGAAATGTGAAACAAGAGCGCCCTAGACAATATTATTTTGCTTGTGGTACCATTATCACAAGTCACCTAGTGGCTTTCCGTTTTCAGCCGCTTAGAAACGCGAAAATAAACGCCGATTTTCAAAATGGCTCGAAATCGAAAGTAGATAAGTGAGTCGTGATAATGGTATCTCATGTAAAATGATATTGTCGAGGACGCTCTTGTTCCACATTTCGTAATTACTGTAAAATAGCGGTATTTTAATTTCGCCGGGATGAGGCCTCTTAATGTAGTGATACATTTAAAACATCATTGTACTTGGTAAATACAGAAAACTTGGTTGTAAGTAAAGCGCACACTCTTTTCGACCACAATATTTGTTAAAAAAGGAGGGGGAGTTGTTAAGAAATTCGTTCTTGTCTATAAAATGCTATTTCGTTAGCCATGAGTGCTAAGTTCTTACTTTCTGTGCGGATTTAGTACCTTTGATCCTGGTTCGAATCCCACTCGATGCTCTTACTTTTTTCCATTTTGTAATTTTTCATTTATTTGTGCCGTACACTTTTATAGTATATGTATTGCACGGAAATGGTGGACAACTTTCTAATTTATCCAAAAAAATAAGGTGTACAGGTATAAAACCTCTATATATCCCAGTGTGATTCCTCCTTAGTGAAAATTACTTCTTGCATTGATCTGTAAGATTTTCGTAAACCTGAAAATAAATCTCGAGTTTTAGTGTCCAGCACATCACTATCAGCCCTAATACCTCCTTCATCACTACCAGAATGCAATTATTATTATTATTATTATTATTATTATTACACGCGTCTTGAGCGAGGGAGATCCGGATCGATTCCCGGCGGGAGCTCATGTACTTCGGGACTTACGTTAAGCTGTAAGTTCACTTCTCATATAGCCTCGCTGCATATTATTATACGCGTCTTTGGTGTCGGAGTTCATGTGGTTCTTGGCCTACGTTAAGCTGTAGGTTTACATCTCATAGTCTCGCTGCTGAAAGGGACCCTAAACTCAGAATCAAATATTATTATTATAATTAGTAGTAGTAGTATCATTATTAAGTAGGGAATAGAAAAGTGTTTGTGGGTACTAAATTTGGTGACACATTTTATTTCCTCTCAGTTTGTTGTTACACCCAGGGTCGTATCTTGTAGGGGGAATCGGGCGTCTGTTCCCCAGGGAAGCATTCCGCCTTTCGATAGTGGCCCATTTTAAGAGAAACTGTTTTTATTCCATATACGATACGAAAATGAAGTTATAAATGAAGCATCAAACAGGTTCAGTATATTACATAAACAAAACAACACACAAAAGTTAAATAAAACAAAAACGAGTCTATTGCCCATTTCAGTAAAAAATGTCTATTAGGTGCCCTAGAGATATTTATTGCTTTGAGATTTGTATAGTATGGCTTTGAGATTTGTCAATATTGCCCCCTTAATTAAACGTGCTCATGGGCGCAGCTAATGGACCCGCAGACCTTGTCATGCGGGCGGACCACAGGCTCCGGGGGTCCATAAAGAGTAAGAGAAAGATGGAAAGAGGGGCCCAAGGATTAGAAAAACAAATTTGTCCCTAATACGCACATTAATGCTTACCCCCCGGGAAAAATCTAAGTTACGGCGCTGGTTATACCTGTGGAGTGTGTGTTATATTGGTGTATCAGAACCATTTTAGATAGGTTTTCACGACGATCTCACATTTTTTCACTTATACGTCTTAATAGCTCTTATTAGTATCACCGTTTGCTAGAGTCTGTCTTACAAGAATGTCCTATGTTTCATGAAACATTGGCGATCATCTTACCCCGAACAATCTCTCATGAGTATTTTGCAAGTGGAGATGAGGTGTGTTCTCTACTGCTTTCAAATCAGTGTTTTTCAGGTTTAAAGTATAAGTGTTGTGAACAGCTAGAGAAGCTTGGCTTCCGGCTCAGTCACCACCGAGTCGAACTGAGAAGTGATCCGATGGTTCATTACAAGTGAGCTGACTCGAGCCAATATCTTACCTGAGCTTAGCCGAACCGAGCTGATGGCTCACTCCAACCGAGCAGGCTCAAGGCGATGGCTCACCTGTGCCGAGCCGAACCGAGCCAATAACTCATTTCAATCAACCCGACTTTAGCTGTTTGCTAAGTTGAACCTAGCCGGAGTTCAAGCTGAACCGGTGCCTCAGGGCTCGAGCCAAGCCGGTTGACACCACTATTGCCAACTCAATAAAGCTTCTGCATAGTTATCATCAGAGGCGAACTGGGAGTACTAGGGCCTACCCGGAGAATGATGCTTAAGGGCCTTGAAGGGGGCTTTATAAGGGCTCCCTTTACCGCCCCCTACCTGGATACGCCAATGCAAATACTAGGAGAAATTCCCCTCGGGAGGGTTGACGACTCTTCACACACCCCTCCGCCATGGACCCGACTGTGATTACAATAAAGCTTTCTTAAATTGTTTCCGAAAGTTAAACTGAATCATGAAACAGAAGATAGACCATAGAACCAATATGATGTCGTGAGGATACTCCTACTGCATTTTTTTTTTCAATTTTAACTCAAAGAAAGACAAATTATACAGAGAGCCCCGGTTTCATCTAGTAGCTAAAACGTCGGGCTTCTGTTTACCCTATCCCTTGTTCGATTTCCGGTGGGGGTGCAACTTTTCGGTTTTCACCCAGCGTCGTCTTAGAGCAACAATTAGGGAGGCGAGCGGGTTCGAACCCTGCCGCCGGCTATCCTGACAGATTTTCCAATATTTCCCTCAGTCACACCAGACGAATGCCGGGATGGCACCTTGAATAAGGCCCTGGGCGCTTCCTTCCCAATCCCTTTGCTTGAAGGCGTGCGTCGGGGACGTCATCCCCGGGTCTTGAGACGCGCTTGGGTCAAAAATGCCATAAATGGCTATAAAGTTTCCTTTTTACCTATATTCGCAAATGAGACCCCGTCAGTGCACTATTTTTAGGTATACTGAATTAGAAACTCCATCTTGCTATCCCCCTTCCTGTTGATCGACTCGATTAAAAAAAAAAACATGATTGAATCAGGAATGGAGACCTACCTGAGTTTTGAAAACAAGTAAAAAAATAAATAAAACTCATAATTTAAAAAATAAAGATTTGCAAGAAAGGAGTGGTGTGTTTCCATTGGGGTTCAGTATTTCCCATGTACTTTATATATACGATTAAAAAATGTCCCAATCTAATGCCTTGTTAATTCGCACAGCTTTGTAATGTCTTTGTTACTCTTGGATAAAAACATGGAGAATGTTCCATGAAAATCCTCCTACCGTAAGAAAACCGTGTTAGACATGGAGTTAGAAACGTGAGTTGTGGCGTTGGAAAGAACCGAGCCGCACATGTTTGGGCTCAGGTCTCTTCTGTTCGATATAAGATATATTGCCCTGTTCCTTACTCACATGCAGCATCATAGTTTTGTCTTGTAATGTTCGGTAGAATAACATTCAGGTAGGATAATAAGGGAATTTACTTTTGTGAGCAAAAGCATAGAGTATATGGCATGAACATCCTTTGGGGCCCGATTTCTTGGGCTTCGGGCCAGATTTACGACACCGGTGTGTTCTGGGGAAACCAACGCTTTCCAATGCAACAACCCACGTCCAAATCTCCATGCTTCATTGGTTAATAGAAGGGACTCGACCCATGCTTTCTGGGTCCGATGTCTGGTGACATCAGGCCAGGCCGGTAGCCAGCCCAAAAATGTAGGGGAGCCCGGCTGAAGTTAGGGGGGGCGATCCAACCTTAGTATAGTTCATCACCATATTATAGTTCATTTGCAAGCCTCCCATGAAAATTTTAGAGGGGGGCAGAAAAAATTTTAGGGAGTGCCCGACCCCGCTGGATACGGGCCTGCATCAGGCCCCGGGCTCGATTTGTGGCAACGCGTTGCTCAGGGGACCACGACTTTTCCATTCCCATCTCTTACGTCCAAAAAGCACATATTTAGTTGGTAGATAGAAGGGACCTCGCCTCGAAACTTCGGGGCCCGATTTCTAGGGCTTCGGGCTCGTTTTCTGACATCACCGCTGTGTTCAGAGGACCATTATTTGTCGCCACCACTAGCGTCCAACAACTCCATGTCTAACATGGTTCCCTTACCGTGGAAGAATCAGTTCCATGCTCTTTTTATACTATCGATTGCACATCACATTCTTAATACATAAATTAGGGACGAAATTACATTTTCGGGTTGATAACTTACATGCATTTGTGAGACTTTTTAAATTGTCTTCTTGATTTTCAACAAGTTAGGTTGGGGCCCCCTTTCCCTAGTGCCCCCCTTCCCTAGCACTGCGGTCCCGTTAGTTACGCTACTAGTTACTAGGCAGTATCATACTTGGGACAGAAGCGTGCGGACGTGTAGTTTTTCGCTCCGCAATAACAGTGAATTTTATCGGGAGAAACGCACGCGACAATGTTCGTTTTCGGTAAATCGGACGTTTGTAGTGCAGTCAGTGGTGTAGTGTGTTAAGTGTGGAAATGACACCCCCCCCCCCAAAGATGGGTTGTCAAAACTTTTTAACTACTTAAGATACAGACTCGGTTGATGCGGCAAAAGGACCATTTTATAACATTGGATAAGGTACGCAGATTTCATTTTATTCGCATAAATAATATGAACGCTATCAATTTTTAAACTTTAACGTTATCTATATTATAAAAGAGAACGTACAAATCCTTTGTTCCCTCATCACGCTAATACGGCTGAACCAATTTCTTTTATTTTTGGGGGGTTATTAGGATTTGGACCCTAGATGGTTTTTATCATATCACTTTAATTTTTAATTACCAGTGTCTTGAGATAATTGACCATTCAAGTGTCCATAACGTACAAATCCTTTGTTAGTTCATCATAGGTATAAAAATAAACGTATTTATATGCAACCCGCATGACCGTGTCACTCGGCGGGTTAACATAAATGACAGGCGCTATAATGTTAACATTTACTGCAATTTGAAAGCGAAAAAGTAAAAATTATCTAAGTAACAAAGTTTATTGCGTTCCGGGGTGACCGCAGCGAAGCGGGGTGAACGCTGCTAGTATTTAATATACTAACATATGTTTTAAAGCATAGCGTTCTGAGTGACAGGAAGCATTTGCATGCATTGACATCAAAGAATGCAAAGTTAACAGTTTTGTGTTTTCCGTATTGGTCTTTGAACTCTTATACTAACAAACTCTTTCGCGTATGTACTGTGAATAGGCTATATGTGGTATGTATTATGACTGGTGCGTAGGCAACCCATTGACTTTGGTGTAATACTCAATTGCCTAACATTTCAGGCGTTGAGCGACTATAATATACTGTTTACCCTCGGACATTGCTCCCTCGACACTTCTGCGCATGACAGAAGTAGAAGAGTCCATTACGAAAAATGGGTATGTGTATGTACGGACAACATGTGTTCATTTTCTCCTCTGGCAGCGAGAGAAAGAAGGTTGGAAGTTTAAACATAGTTGCCAGCCTACGTAAATTGATCCCATGTCAGCAATACATTCTGGTCAGGTGATGATGATGATGCCACGCAGTGAACAGAGCGCGCGCATTTTAAATGCAGCCCAGCATTGTGTTTTAGGGGCTTCGACATTCGGTTGATCGCGCCAACAACCTGCGGGAGAACTTCAGTTATTGTCTTTCTCTACAATATACATACGCTTGTTCGTGTGCAGTTTACTGTATTTTTCTAGTTCTTTCTCTTACCTGTTTCGTGGTTATGTTTGCGTGAGCGTGTGTGTGTAGGCGCTTCGTTTTGTTATTTTATTATGATGGAGCCAATACCGTCAACCAGTGAAGGCAAAGTATTGTGCTTATCCCCTCCAAATTTTGATTCTTTTTTTTTTTTTTTTGTTCATCTTGCACCATAGATCCCCAGTCATGCCCTATGGACAATAATAATCGGTTATCCTGCTTTTAGTGCTGTAGGCCCACTTTGATTTCATTCTCATATTATTATTTATAAAATTTTATTAGGTATAGATTTACTGCGCCGGGTTGGTAACACTGCAAACAATACCTTTACCGTCGACCCGAATAACCAACGCGTTCCTTCCTTTTCTTTTTTTTTACAGTCCATTCCTTTCATTAAGATAGATTCTCCTTGGCAGTCTACCAACTAGAGGTCTCAGCCGAATGGGTAAACAGTATTATAATAATATTTCTATAGGTAGAATAAGTATTGTATTAATCTTGTCTGACTGGAGGTTAGGCAACCCTTTGGGCGCGGCTGCAGTGCGGGTTATCCGTATAAATAAAGGGCAATCTGTACTGTAGCAATCATGGATAGGGAAAAAAACAGACCAAGGTTTCGGGAAGATAGAACCGCGCATGCAAGTTTCGGGAGCTACGAGGAAATTCTCGATGCTCAACTATCCCAACTAGGAAACAAATCGCCGAGCAAATCAATATCACAGGAGATAGAGAATCAAGATGGTGAAATCACTGAAGGTAATAATTGGAAGAAGTATGAGGAAATGTTGAAATTTATTGATGCCACACTAGACACCAGCAAGGTTGGGAGGCTGAAAATCGAGAGCTTGAAAAAAAAAAAAAACAATAACGAAATGGCTTGCACTACATGCAAGATTAGAGGGGACAATTGCGTGCCTGAAGGAAGAGATCGGGCTACTAACAAGTAAGTGACCATATGGTTGTCGCGCAAATCAGATGCAGACATACGCCATCTGACTGAGCATGAAAATATATGGAGAACACAGAAATTTAAGGTGCTAAGGGCCATACGGAGCGGAGCGAGGAAACAGGAAACATTGAATGTCGGCAAAATTGGAGAAAGTCAGGAATAACAGGAAAAGTTAATTTCTTGCAAACAGGGAAAGAAAGTCAACCAAAAGAAAGAAACTAAACATAACAAAGGCATCAAGGACGAAGAAAGTCATAATCAGGGTTGCCATCCTGACCGCAGTATTGCCAGCGCTGCATAACATTGATATGGAAGATATAGCACAGTATAGCAATTCATGCACAAGGAAAAATATTAGTAACACAAAAGTCAATAAATACTATGTACACGTGCGTAAAAAGGTTTAACGTAGTCATGAGTGAATATTACACCCGCGTGAATACAAATGGAGGAAAATAGAGAACAGTACGCACAATTTGTAGTTTAATTGCAGTTGACGTTAAGATCACGAATGAATGCGTGGTCAACACACAAACATTTCTCGCAGTGAGCACAGCGGATGAAAGCAAGCTGGTCACACGCGACTCTGCAGCATTTCTCCGTGAGTCCTTTTTCAAAGCAATATGCGGAAGGTGTTTGAAACTGTCCAGGATATTCATTGGAGTAGCTACATTTGAAAATCGCAAAGCATATCATCTTTTGGAATCGCATAGAGGAAAGCTGGTAATGAACAAATGACTGAAGGCGGAGAAAGTTCTCACGTTGCCACACATTAATACTGGAGAACACTAACGTATCTGTGATGAACTTCACCATGTTTTTGAATGGACGAAAGAAGAACACATCAGAAGGTTGTATAAGATCTGTACATTTCGGAGGAATCAGCTTTTTGTAGAACTGAACACCGTCAGGAACTGTCATGTTGTAAAGAGTGTCATCCTTGTTTGGAGTCCAGGAGTCAACCAAAAGTAAAACACGATCTTTAACCTGAAGATCGGGCCACAAAACTTCTTCCAGGAAGATTTGCAAATCCCGTTTGGTCATATTCGCTGATCTGCTTGCATATGCTTTCACATTGGGGAATTCAGCGACCATGCGCGCTGGAAAGTTACCACTGGGTTTCGAAACAAGAACATACATGTGTGGAAGCAATGTACCGTCCATCTCAATCACCTGCATAATCATATAGGAAATGACTATCGTTAAACCGTTTTACGCACGTGTACAGAGTCTTTTCAATTGTCTTTTGTGTTACTAATATTTTTCCTTGTGCATGAATTGCTATATTGTGCTATACCTTCCATATCAATGTTATGCAGCGCTGGCAATACTGCGGTCCGGATGGCAACCCTGATTATGATCTTTCTTCGTCCTTAATGCCCTTGTTATGTTTATTTTCTTTCTTTTGGTTGACTTTCTTTCCCTGTTTGCAAGAAATTAACTTTTCCCGTTATTCCTGACTTTCTCCAATTTTACCGACATTCAATGTTTCCTGTTTCCTCGCTCCGCTCCGCATGGCCCTTAGCACCTTATATTTCTTTGTTCTCCATATCTTTTCATGCTCAATCAGATGGCGTATGTCTGTATCTGATTTGCGCGACAACCATATGGTCCCTTACTTGTAAGAGAAGAAAATAATGACCTACGAAGAGAAAATTGTTTGCTAAAAGAAACAAAACCAATAGAGACGAAGGATGCAAATTTCCCAGCCCTTTCATATGCTGCGGTAATCAAAGGAGATATGACTGCACGGAGCAAGTCCATAAAAGAATCATTGAAAAAGCAGCGTCCAGTGGTTTTTTTAAAAGGCGCAAATGGAGAAATTGATGGAAAAGAACTCCAAAAGAAACTGGAAAAGACCTTTAATCCGGCAAAAGAGAAAGTAAAGATAATATCTACCAGGGCAACTGGCAGAACTCTGATTATAAAGACCGCTACAAAGGAAGATTTAGAGAAGTTGCAAACAAACTAAAACTTGAAAAAGGATCTTATCATGGAAAAACGAAAGAAAAGAAATCCTCAATTGATTGTATACAACGTTCCATCATCATACTAGGACGAATTTTTATTGGAAACTTTGATCGAACAAAATCTGGATGACGAAGATAAAGAACAGGCGGAAAAGAAATTGAAAGTAAAGTTTAGAACGGGACCAAAATACACCGCAAGGTGTCATCTAGTAATTGAAGCGCCAATCAAGCTTTACAATCAATTGATCAATGAAAAAAAAATCCTAGTGTATGAGTCTCTCTCAGTTAAAGAGTTTCTTAGTGTAGCCAGATGTTCTAAATGTCAGGACGTTGGTCACATAGCGAAATTCTATAAAGCTACAGAATCCAGGTGCTCACACTGTGGAGAGGGCAAACATGAAACGAAGGACTGCAAAGACAAAGATAAACCAAAAATATGTATTCCTTGTCAAATTAGAAAGAAAAAGTGTAATGCCAAGACAGATCAGGACTGTCCAACATATAAATATTTCTATGACAAGGAAGTTAGTAAATACGATTATGGTCAAGATAACTGAGCCAGGACCGATAGGTCAGCTTCCAAGCTTCCAAGTAATATAGGAGGACTTAAAACACCAAAATCTTATCGACCCATATGTTTATTAAACATTATGGGTAAACTATTCGAAAAAGTTATAGCCAACAGAATAAGTGCCAAGAGAGTAGATCTAAGAAATTGTAGATTACAGTACGGATTTAGGAAAAATAAAGGTACAACCGAAGCCATCAATTGTTTAATGGAATATATCGAAACACTTAGTGAACTGGGAGAAAAATATACAATAATAATCTTCGTGGATATATCCGGCGCCTTTGACAATCTATGGTGGCCAAAGATGTTTTCTGAGCTCGAAAAATTACATGTAAATAAGGAATTACTTTTATCAAGAACTATTGTTCGGATAGGATAGTAACTTATAATGGCCCTACATTCGAATTAAATAAGATCGTAACAAAAGGCTGCCCGCAAGGTTCCGTACTGGGGCATTATTGTGGGATGTTGTATTACAATCGGGTCTAGAGAAAATCAATAAACTAGACATAGTCTCCGGCGTCGTCGCCTATGCTGACGATTTGGCTCTAGTCATAAATGCAAATACCAGATCAAGACTAGAAGAGAAGGCCAACGTGGCTATGCAGGCTCTCTCAGAATGGACCAAATCTGCAAAATTGGAAATATCTGCCAATAAAACAAAGTTCATCCAGGTCAAAGGAAAATTGGAGAGAAGCCCTATTATTAAAATATCTAATAATTCAATAAGTAGGGTGGACTCCTTTAAGTATCTGGGTATTTGGATAGATGAACATCTAAATTTCGACAGTCATGTGACAAAACAAAAAGAAAAAATAATTGGAATTGCGAACAAAATTTTCTACATTATGGCCAAAGAATATGTTATCACCAAGACACTGTGATATATATTATAAAACAATTTTCCAAGCAATAGTATCGTATTCGGTAGTCACAGAATAACCGAAAATATAAAAATAAGAAAGAAGATTGATAGTGCTCAGAGGTCCATTTTATTAAGAATATCTGGAGCCATGGCAACGACACCAGTGAAAGCACTGCAAATCATATTAGGAATAGAACCATTCCACTTAACAATTTTAAAAACAGCTGAAAAATATGGGAGTTTAAAACAGAATCCCGGAAAAATTGAGAAATTATTTCAAAGAAGAATTTTATTAAATGACATAGACAATTTTATTCTTACCAAATGGCAGGACAACTGGGATTTTTCCGAGAAAGCCAGAAGAGTGTATGAAATTTTTCCTGATATAAGACAAAGATTGCAGTTAGGATATCTTGATATAAATAAACATGTCATTCAATTTGTAAGTGGCCACGGCCCCTTTGGAACAACATTCCATAAAATTGGCCTATTAGAAATTAACATATATGACTGCGGACAAATACAAACCCCAGATCATCTAGTGTTCAGCTGTGATTTAACACATTTAATGGACGAAGATCAAGAAATAAGGAGCAACCTACAACAAATAAGAGATACTTATGGACTATTCGAAATAATTAGCAATGAACAGCATAGGAAGAACGTAAACAGGCTATGTAAAAAAGTACTCGAAATTAGTATGGTCCAAATAGGACTGGACCTCGCAAGGAGACAACAAAATGGTTAATGGAATAATAATAATAATAATAATAATAATACAATAACAATTGTGACAATATTAATAATAATGAAACTTCTGTCCCGTCTACAGTAATAAACAATCAATAACCAAGAAAATACATTAATACTTCTAAATAATAATTTTGTTTCAACAAAAATGAAAATCATATTTATCTTATTGTGTTGTGTTGTGTAAGTGTTAGTGAAGTGTAATTGTGTCAATGAGTTTTAAGAATACATTGAAGTACTGCAGGAAGACCGCAGTCGTAAATGAAAAAAAAATAAATGCAAAAAAATAAATAAATAAAAATGAAAAAATATACGAAAAAAAATAAAAATAAAAATAAAATAATAATTTTTTTAAAAATTAAGTGTTCAATAAAAGATTCGGAAGGCGTGTATAACTTAAATAAAGGATTGCACACAGGTGGGAAACCTGTTAAAAATGGGTTTTATTATTTTAAATAAATTATAAGTGTCATAATGGTGAAAAACAACCATACAGGGGAGAGACCAATAGTAAAATTTAAAATATATATATAGTAATATTATTTTACAAAGGTGAGAAACCATAATATTTTAAAATAATACTTTTATTATTTTATTCAATTAACAACTTATTGAATATGTGTATTATTGTATTGTTATGTGTCTTTTATGTATTTATGTATTGATGTACGTATATTGTTTTAATAATTATTATTTTTAATTTTTCAGATCAAGAAATAAAAAGAGGAAACAAGGCCTGATTTAATAATAAGGTATCAGGCAAAGAATATAAGCCCCATACCCAGCTTCTGGTGTAGATTAAAAACGAAAATGAGAGATGAGATGAAATACTAGAGAGAGATTAAAAAGAGTTAGGGGCAGATGCATCTCCCAATAAGACCGTATGAACACGGCAAAGGCAGGGGTAGTGGAGGACAAAAAAAAAAAAAAAAAAAAAAAAAAAAAGAAAAAAAAAAGAAAAAAGTTACTATGAGAACGGAGCTTTGAATTAGTTATAACTAATCGAGCAATATCTTAAGTGATTTTGCAGAGGGCAGGGCCCACCCGGAAATTTCCGGGTATCCGGGCGGCCCAGTTCGCCTCTGGCTATCTTCAAGAATTAATCGATTTAAGCAGTGCTTAGTAGTTTTCATCGGTTCAGGTGAGTAGGGCCATAGTTTTCTTGTCCCTTCTTTGGTTATGACCCGAGTACTCTAAATCATATCCTTAACTTTAAGTTTTCTGAGCATACAGAAAACCAACTGAGGAAGATAAAGTTCCTTCTATCGCTTCTTGAAATCGAGGAAAGCAAGATCCCCTAGAATAGAACCGAGAGGCACACATAGAAGACAAGTATATAGTATATTCACTATTTGCCAACATTATTTTAGTATGAGCAGCGATCGGAAAGCTACTTTTCAAAAGTAACTACTCTACAGTTACATAATAAAAACTAGCTCGCTACAACTATTAGCTAGTTTCCCAGAAACGTATTCGCTACTTAAGCTCTTGTCACAAATACAGTTTACTTGGCATCATGCATTATAATATATATGTCATGGCATCTACATGCGTAACTGAACTTAAAAGTTTGGTTAAAATATTACATAAAAGCTTTGTCTCAATTTGCATTTCACTGTAAAGTATGCATTTTATCTGTTCTTTTTAAAGTATATTGTGTACCACAATGTGTAATCAAACAAAATATTTAATTGAATTTTAAAATGTGTATAAAATAGGGAATGTATGAAGTGAAGGCAGTTTGAATGGAAAATTTAGTGCGCCCTGACTTCTACAATGCAAATGACCAGCTATGACTTCTAGAACTAGGAAGACGCAGAAAGAAAGTGTAAGAATGTTGACATGACGGAAAAATCATATAAATACTACCGGATTCTTTTACGGATATGGGAAGTTCTATTTTGACCTTGAAACTATGCGAGCAAGTTTATTTATCATTAGTTTTTCTACTCCGTCATTCTGTCTATCAGAGGTTTTGCTTATCGTCGTTAGCAAAAGTAAGTCTATGCATTGTCTTCTCTAGTCTTAAAGTCATACCAGTCCATACCATGCTGTGTGATTATTCAATTATTTAACATCAGATCATTAAATTCTTATTTTAAATTATATCTGTGTTATTGAAATTTATCTTTGAATTTCTACTCCCATGTTTCTAATCAATTCTGAGCTACGTTTTCTACGTCCCCAAGACTTACATTAATTTGAATTACTTTTTGGAGGAACTGGGTGGATGTCAAGGCCATTCAGTAATTTCATGTATGAGAATGGTTTGGGGTTCGCAACCGAGACAAAAGGTCTCCGTTTCACATACCTCCAGAAGTTTCTAACTGCCTTTTACGTCACAAAAGCGGTCACGTTTAAGGTAGATTGCAAACCCATTTTAGGTTTTAGTATGGTGGAGTGCGCGATCGTTTGAATAGTGGTACACATCAAAAAAATTACGAGAGCTAACACCGTGCAGTAAGGCCACCTAATATACACCTTATCCCATAATCGTGTGAGGTAAAGAGACCCCCTCTCTCTCCTTTCTTCTCTACCATACTAAAATTAGTTAACAACATGAGCGCAATTCTAATTTCAAACTACACATGTATTAGTTTCGATAAAATGAAATTACAGAACCGAGACAAAACAACATACATAAGTTGATGTAGGGAGAAACTGAAACACAATGAAAAATTAAGACCAATGAATGCATATTACACAGAGATTCAGAAATGAGGCAGAGAGAGAGAGAGAGAGAGAGAGAGAGAGAGAGAGAGAGAGAGAAGAAGGAAACGAAAAGGGAGAACAGATGAAAATGTTAAATTCAAACGTAGTAAGAAAAGAACCTAACATTATAAAGTTCTGTTTCCAGAAATTCAACAGTAATATAGAAATAACGTTTGTTTTTACATATTTTTCAGAACTATTCGAATATATAGAGGATGCTTTAAACATTCATTAAGTCACTTTCATAAAGGATAGCATATTCAATTTCCAGTAGAACTGTAGATCTCCGAGACACATCTACGATAATGTCAAAAGTTTAACAAACATGTTTATTTCCGCGCGGTTCGATTGCAAATTCGGTAGTGTTCATTGGACGTAATGATCCAAAATACATTCTAATAAACCCAGTAGGTAGCGTTGCTCATATCCTCCATTTCAGACTACTAATACAAAGTGAACAACAACAAAAAATAACCGAAACGAAAAAAATAGAAAGAAAGAGAAAATTGAACGAGTGCTATTTTAGTGCTAAATTTATATTAGAAATAGGCTATATTAAAAGTCCCAATTTTATTGTAATCAAAACTAACAAATGTTCGGAAGGAAAAGTTTATGTTCCTCACAAATGTAGCATGCTCCACATTTCAACGTGAGTAAAACACATTGAATTATAGGATGGAAACAAATTTTGTGTCGAACTAGCATAAATAAAATTGTTTTCAAATAATCAAAGAGGTTACAATTTTCTAGTCTTTTCCGAAGATTTATCTGTTTCGAACATTCAGAATCGATTTCCTTTCTTGCGGATTTAAGGTAATTTGCATAGGTAGAATGCACAGGCTAGAGCTCAAACGGATCACCGTCTCAGTCGAATGATGTTGGTTAGGTTATAGACCATCACTGGGTCGAGGATTCAAACTCGTAGTGATCCAGTAACTACTGAGACTCGGTAACCCAGAAGACAAAAAAGATATTTTATTTATTCCCTTGCGTTTAAACAGTATTTCTGTCAGAGATGATCAGGACTGGAGATGTTATTACCAGAGTATGGAAAACACGACACCGAAGTTTCCAGTTAATTAGATTTTCAGACCAGGTATATAAGGCTCTTGCTCCGTTTTAAATTTAGGGCACGCACACGCATATGAAGTGCGTGTGTGTGTAAGAGAGGGAGGAAGGGAGAAGTGAAAGTTGCAAAGACAATATAGGAAAACGTCAAGAAAGAGAGAAGAAGAGAGGGGTGGACGAATATAAATATGAAACATACTTATCATTACAGTGTATGATGTAGAACGCACACACTGTTTACTAGAATTATCGCCAGTGATGGCTTCTAAGTTCTCCAACAGAAGATGAATCTCTGTTTCCAGCCATTATTTTAAGCGCAAAAATCCAACGACCTGATGTGGAATCGAACCAAGATTCTCAATTTGGAAGTGTAGTACTTTACCACTACACCACCGATTGCTTTTCTTAAACTTTGTTTAAGAAATGGTTTAGTATATCTCTCTGAGAACGATAACACGAAAAGTGTATAGTGTAGATCAATGGTGTGTTTGGAATGTCCTGGCAATTCCCTGTCCCTTTCCAAACCAACATTCGTAAATCGTCTCTATCACAATACGGGTGTTTGCTTCCACATTCTTACGTATTGGTTGTTAATATGATAGGCCCTTCTTCACAATCACTTTGTAAAAAAGTCAGCTTTGGCGTGAGCAGGATTTGAACCTATGTTAGATACCAGTATTATTTATAAGGCCATTACATTACCCCTACTCTATCATGACACCTTAAATTGCAAACCAAATATTACTTACTTTAGCTCTGATATTTGGAACCAACCGGCTTTTTCCTGTAAGGTTATTTACACCAAAGTGTGTAACGAAATTCATTTATTCGACGGCCTAGAGAGAAATTAGTACCCACTAATAAAGGAAAAACATACAATTCAGAAAATATCTCAGAAATAAAACATATTTTGCAGTAATTTCGCCGTGCAAGTGAATATTAATAATAACAAATATTTACATTCGCTGTATAGTTGTCTATTATTATTATTATTATTATTATTATTATTATTATTATTATTATTATTACTAGCATCAATTACCCGCTTTGCTGGGTTAAATTGAGAAAAAATACCAATATGTTCCGTTACTCAGTCACTTTTTATTATTACTAAAGCGCTCTTTGATATCGGTCATTTTCAATTAGTTTTAAGTATCCCCTCCCCACTCTATGTTGTGGGGCACGGCATCTACAGTGTCATTGTTCAACCCAGCGAGCCGGAAAACTATGAATTCGGCACTGATATTGGTTATTTCGATCATTTTTGTGTGTCTCAACCTCCTGCAAGTTGCGGATCTAAATTTGGATTTAAACAGCATCAGATGTGTCACTATTAATCTCAGCGACTCCTCCAAAAATTATAGATTCGCCACTAATACCGATCATTTTTCGTTATTTTTTTAAATGTCGCTCCCCCTCCGACTCCCTTAAGTTACAGCGTCAAAGTGATATGACAGAAACCATATCAGGTTCAAGCTTCATCTGGGTTGAAAATTTGATCGAGATTGGTTTGGTGGTTCAAGAGTCATTTTATTTATTTTTATATATCTCCCTCTCCCATTCCCCTCCCCAAGTTCTGCCGTGAAAGTGAAATGATAAAAGTCATCTCAGGCCCGAACCTCATCAATTCTAAAAATTTGATCGAGATTGATCTTTGATTCAAGTGTTATCAAATTTTATTTTTTTTTTAACTCCTCCCTCCCCTCGCAATTAAGTTATATCGTGAAATTAAATACCATCTTATGACCGAACCTCATCTATATTGAAAATTTGATCGAGATCGGTAGGGTGGTTCAAGAGTGATGAAGTCAGTCACTTTCATTTTAATTTTTTTCGTATATCTCCCTCTCTCCGACCCCTACCTTGCATCGTCAAACTGAAATGATAAAAGTCGTCCCAGATCCGAACCTTATGTATGTTGAAAGAGATCGGTCTGGCAGTTCCAAGAGTTATTACGTTTTATTGATTTTCAAATATCTCTCCTCCCTTCCTCCTCCGCCTAAGTTCTACCGTTGAAATGAAATAATAAAAAAGCTTCCCGGGCCCGAACCTTATCAATGTTGAAAATTTGATCGAGATCTGTCGGGTGGTTCAAGAGATTAGGAGCCACAAACATAGCTACTTTCAATTTTATAATATAGTTTATTATTATTATTATTATTTTATTTTTAAATTTATTTTATTTATTTCTGTATTCATTGATTAAGTACAAAATTGTTACAATTTTTTATACTAATTTTTTCAATTTTATTTCACATGAAAATACTCAAAATTATTCGACATTCAAATAAAATAACAACAGGCATAAATGAGGAATGAAACAATTATTATTTTATTATATTATACATAATATTTTGTATCTAACTATGCACAAATATTAAAACATAAACATAAGAAATGCACAGTGAACTTACCAAACATTTGGCTTTATATTTTAGGACTAGCCATAGTAATAAACTATATTATATAATTGTTACTTTCAGCAAATTGTTACGTTTAAAATTTAAATATTTGAATCATACTTATTTATTATCAATATATATATATTGATATTCATATTCATTCAGAGAAATTTTACATATATATTATATTGTTATCCATAGAAAGAGTTATATTATAAAATTTTAAATATTAATAATATGAAAGTATTTCAAGTAAAATAATTAATTTCAAGCAAACAAAACAAATGTATTAGTAAATGTGTTTCGGATAAAAAATATATAAGTTATAATAATAAAAGAAAAACAAAAAAAAGTGCTGAAAGAGATTTTACAATATTTACATCCTTTCTCTGTATATATATATATATATTTAATTTTCACATTTACAATATATATTCCATATTGAATTTTGAACAATGTAACAGTTTTTTTTTTTTTCAAACATAAAATTTATTCATACTAACGTAAGCTTCATGTATACAGTATATAATAAAACAATTCTGTTCTTACAATTGTGCCACTTTTATCATCGTACAGCGCTATGCATGGCAACCTCACAAATATCTCACAGATAAAAATGACCACATTCACCCCTAGCCAACCTATCTAATTTCTTTAGTGTGTAGTCAATTTATTGTTATTTCTCTTATGTGGAACCCAATACACAAGAAAGAACAAAAAATCGTAAATGGAAAAGGAAGAGGGGAATGATTTAAAAATATAGTTGAGACGTTCTATTGGTCCCCAACCGGCTTCCCTTGTACTCAAGCAGAAAATTTACCCTAACCGCCCTCATGAATAACACTCCAAATAAGTGTTCGGTGTCGAAGTAATACGTTGTTGCCATCGCTAAACTTTTATTATCGATGGATACATTATATAATAATAATAATAATAATAATATAAAACACAACAATCATTAAAGGAATTCAGTATAATAGTGTGGACAGGGGCGGTCAAGGACGGATTTCTGGGAGTGGCGAAGAAAGATTGTATTTTTTCTCATCGGGCTTTTGCGGCACTGCCTTCCGGGAGGGGGGAGGAGGAAGGACAGGGGGCGAACCACTTAACATGTTTGGTTCGTGCAAGCGTTATCGTTATGGAAACTACATAATATTAACAATATGCTATATTTAAGTGTAATATAAGCACATATCATGAAACTAATGATTGATTTCTTTTTTCTCTTCATTACAACACATCCAAATTGAATTCAAATTAAATTAAGTATTTCAGTTTAACGTCCCACAATTATGCCCTTCAAGCTAAAGGAGACGGAAGGAGGAGTATGCAATGAAGACAAAAGTAACGAAAAAACTAGACAAATTTGTCTTTTTGCGAAGACTACTGAAGAACCAGTAAGCAAGAGGGTGAAAATTGCAACATCGCTTTCTTTTTCAGCAGGTCAACTGGCAGGCCACCCTCAACTGGAAGGACATGTTGAATTATCCTCCCATGTAACAAAGAAACACGCGGTTTTCTTCAGTGGTGTTCCGCTTCCTTTGTAGTCGCCTGGGGACGCTTTGAGCGATTTTACTATACAAGTTGTGTTTCCTACAAGTATTTAAGATAAAAAAAAACTTCTTCCATAATAGGGTTAGAGGCGAATGATTTAAAAATACAAGTTGCGTTTCCCCGCTGAATTGCTAAACTAAGTCTCTGTATTAAAAATTGTTTGCTCCGAGGATCTCCTTTTTCGCAACCAGCTGTGAACCAATTTGTTTCACTAGATTCTTTGTCTCTTTGCTGAAAACACCCATTGTTTCAACAGCAAAGGGAATGAAAATATGGTCCTCTTTTAAGCATGTATATTTTAAATGTTTTCCTCTGCACGCTATCTCTGCCTCACTTCCAGGTTCCTTAGATGTTGATACGATATGAGAAGCTGCAAAAGTGTCAACACAAGTGACATCCCATATTAGATATGCCCTTTTTCCCAGGGGATTAACGTGATGCCATCTGGTCTTTTCCCATCATCCCTTGATAAACCTGATGTTTCTAAAATTGAGGGCACTTCTATACTGGCCAAAGCACGCTTTAGGATATTTAATTCAACGTGTCGGGACACTCTGCCTGCGCTTTTGGAACAGCTCAATGGATGCAAACACTTTTCATTGACCTGCTGCCGACAAATGCATGTAAATTTTTTACACATGTTCATGCCAAGGCGTAGAGCAATACAAAGGCAAAAAGAATGGTTAACCATGAAAGTTCCAATATTCCTCGATGGAATTGATTGCAACCATGCTCCATTTTTTTTTTTTTTTTTTTTTTTTTTTTTTTTGTAATGCCTTAAAGCGTGTTATATCAAATACATTATCCAACCCTAACTCTTGTTCAATAATTGATTTTAAGATTATTTTGTCCCAGCTTTTCTGTACTTCCAATGTTGATGGTATGTCATTTCTAAATAAAAAACTTCTATACATCAATTGCCTCTGTCAAGTGATGAATGACGACATCATCAACATGAATGCTAAGAATGTTGGAGATGAGTGGTCTCACCCCATAACAAAAGGAAACAAAAGCTGGAAGACTGAGGTCTGAGACTCTGCGGATGTTCAAACCTCTGACTTGAATTGGAAGACTAGCTTGTGTCCATTGTATTTGATTCATGGATATATTCACAATAGACTCGAATGCTTTTTTCAGGCAGGCATCCATTTGGAGAAGTAGAGATGGCATATACCTTGTTGGAATAGTTCGAAGAAAATATTGTAACTTTGGTATACTCATGCAATATTTTAGAAGTAAATATGCCAAGTGAGATGGTAAAATTTTTAAACGTTCAATAACATTTTTAAAGTGATTTAGGTGCTCATTAAAAGCTATTTTGTATTCTGTTTCATGCAGTGGAGCACCTCACAGAAATAACTGGTTCGCATTAACTGTTCGAATACCAGAAAGAAGCTGTTGAAATTGTGATACAATAGTGGAATCCACTTGTCCAGATGTGAAAAGCAGTTCACATTTAGAAGGATTAACTTCTAAACCAATGCGTTTAGACTCCGCTAATAAAGTATTCACATCCTGAAAAACGGATTGTGGGGACCCACCCAAAGTATCATCATCCAGATAAAATAAGTTTAGTTCAGATGATAATTTGCGAACTATAGGATGGATTGATAAGCTGAAAAGCATTGGGCCAGCGGGGTCCCCTTGTTGACACCCGACCTGGGACAGTATTGTTTTCTTTTTAAAAAAACAGCATTGATGGACAAGCATAACTTTGCCAGAAAAAGGGATAGGCAGCAGGGAACGGTTGCTTTATTTTACTTAGTATGATATCACGTTCCAGTGTATTAAAGGCATTTTTATAGCCTATTTTGAGAATGACGTGCTGTGAATTTTCATGGTTCTTGGTGAGTTAAATGGATAATTGATTCACACCCTTTTTTCGTTGCAAACCCTAATTGGTTGGGCTGGAATTAGGAAAAGAATTGCTGATATACACTGGAGCATGCGAGCTTAGAAGCCAATCTTCTTAAGATGCAACCTACAGCTTTTGGACGAATTCCGCCTTCTTTCTTACGGAGTGCATAAAGTGTGGCTCCAAAGAAATATTTTCGTGTAACTTGAGGCACTCTTCCACACAAAATAAGATTAATTAACCTCGTTAAGTTTTTTAATAATATTTCAGCTGCTTGCCCTGCCGATTTGGATAACAGATCCTTTAGATGTTGTGGAGATAAGCCAGCAATTCCTGGAGCTGAACCCATTTTAGCCATGCCATCATGCTATCTAGGAAAACTGTAGATAGCTCTCGAAACCATCTTAGCATCCACCGTTAAAATAGGGTCACTTTCTAAAGGAGGATCTGGAAACGAGAGTTACCTAGATGGCATGGGATTCTTGTTGGTGAGAAGCTTATACGTCTCCTCGTTCACTGGGCCAATGTGTCATCTGAGCTTAGCAATCGAATTGCACCTTTTGTGTCAAAATCCGAAATTTTTGCTGCCATCTTTTGGAAATCTCTGATTGTTTTCTTCTTTTTAAAGCGATTTGTTGGCGGAGAAGACAAATTAAGGTTTTCTTTCACGAGGTTTGTGAGAGATGTATTCTTTCTCTCAGTTGGTATATTTAGACCAGAATAAGAGAAACTTGATAATTTTTCCCAGGCAGAGGTGTCATTTTGGTTTACACAATCTGCGATGATAGACGCCAACTTCTTAGCAATAGCATATCGAGCTCCTCGGGGAATTTTTTTCAGAATGAAAACATTAGATTTTAACTTTCCCAGTTCTGTCGCAAATTCCTCTGCTTCACATATACTATGAATTTCTAGTTCAGCATGTTCACACGTGTTGTGAATATTTAGTCCTTTTCTTGTTGGAAACGTTTTTAAACATGAAGGGCAGGTATGCACACTGTTTCCTGATAACTGTAAATTAGTTTCAGATATATTAATATTTGCCTTGAAGCGGCAAATCAACTTTTATAGTTATAGCAAATAAATGAAAATTTGAAATGTCTTTTTCATTGTTGGAATTCAATCAGTTGAGGAAATGTAACGAATTCTTTCAACGATGAGTGGTGATAGATAACGTTTGGACTTGGAAAACACTACCACACAAAAACCTTTTTACATTATCACACTATCACACCTTCTATCACATTTCCGAAGATGTTGGAATAAGTTCATTCATTAAAAACTCACTAAAATCGCGGAGCGGTTTTAAAACACATCTATGCGATCAACAATCAGATTATTATTATTATTATTATTATTATTATTTGCGTACTTTGAACTTGCAAGCTGAAATTACTGCATAATATGCTTTTATTTCTGTAATTTTTCCTGGCTTCTATGGTATTTCCTTTATAAGTGGGCACTAATTTCTCTCTAGGTTGTCGAATAAATGAATTTCGTTACACACTTTAGTGTAAATAACCTTACAAGAAGCCGATTCATTCCAAAGATCAGGGCTGGCTTGTAAGTAGGGTAGGTAATATCTGGGTTGAATTTACACGTGGTACGTAGTGTTGGGGTAACGTAATGAACTTATGAATAATACAGCTATCTAACTTACGTTCAAATCTTGTTCACGCCAAAGTTTGTTTTTCTCAAAGTGATTGTGAAGAATCAACCTATCATACTAACAAGCAGTACCTAAGAATGGGGAAGCAAATACCTGTATCATGATAGAGATGATTTACGAATGTTGGTTGGGAAACGGCAAGTGAATTACCAGGACATTCGAAACACATCATTGATCTGCAATATACACTTTACGTGTTATCGTTCTCAGAAAGAAACACTACACCATTTGTTAAACAAAGTTTGGGTAAACTAATCCGTGGTGTAGTGGTAAAGTGCTAGACTTCCAAATGGAAAATCTTGGTTCGATTCCCCATCAGGTAATATGACTTTCGCATAAAATAATGGCTACAAACAGAGATTCATCTTCTGTTAGAACTTAGAAGTCATCACGGGCGATAAATTTAGTAAACTGTGTGTGCCTTCTATATCATACACTGTAATGATCAGTATGTTTCATATCTATATTCGTCCCTCCCTCTCTCTCTCTCTTTCTTGACGTTTCCCTATCCTGTCTTTGTATCTTTTACTTCTCCCTCCTCTGCCTCTTACGTCATGTGCATGTGCGTATTCCAAAGTTAAAAGGGAGCAAGAAAATTAATTAACTGGGAACTTCGGCGTCGTGTTTCTCGTGCCCTGGGGATAACATCTCCAGTCCTTCCTGGTCATCTCTGACAGAAATACTGTTTAAACGCGAGGGAATAAGTGAAATATATTTTTTATCCTCTGGGTTACCTAGTCTCAGTCGAATTAGCGGGTCACTACGGGTTTGAATCCTCGACCCAGTGATGGTCTATAACACAACCAACATCAACCGACTGATACAATGATCCATTAGAGCTCTAGCCTGTACATTCTATCTATGCAAATTACCTTATATCCGTAAGAGAGGAAATCGATGCTGGATGTTCGGAACAGATAAATCTTCGGAAAAGACTAGAAAATGGTAACCTCTTTGATTATTTGAAAACAAAATTTTATTTATGCTAGTTCGACACAATTTTTTTTCCATCATATAATTCAATGTGTTTTACTCACGTTGAAATGTGAAGCATGCTATATCTGTAAGGAACATAAAATTTTCCTTCCGAACATTTGTTAGTTTTGATTACAATAAAGTTTGGACTTTTAATATAGCCTATTTCTGATATAAATTTAGCACTAAAATAGCACTCGTTCAATTTTCTCTTTCTTTCTATCTTTTTGTTTTTCTTCGTTTCGGTTATTTTTTGTTGTTGTTCACTTTGCATTAGTAGTCTGAAATGGAGGATATGAGCAACGCTACCTACTGGGTTTATTAGAATATATTTTGGATCATTACGTCCAATGAACACTACCAAATTCGCAATCGAACCACGCGGAAATAAACATGTTTGTTAAACTTTTGACATTATCGTAGATGTGTCTCGGAGATCTACAGTTCTACTGGAAATTGAATATGCTATCCTTTATGAAGGTGACTTAATGAATGTTTAAAGCATCCTCTATATATTGCAATAGTTCTAAAAAGTATGTAAAAACAAACATTATTTCTAAATTACTGTTGGATTTCTGGAAACAAAACTTTATACTGTTAGGTTCTTTTCTTACTACGTTTGAATTTAACATTTTCATCTGTTCTCCCTTTTCGTTTCCTTCTCTCCTCTTTTCTTAATCTCTCTTTCTCTCTGCCTCATTTCTGAATCTCTGTGTAATAGACATCCATTGGTTTAAATTTTTCATTGCGTATGTTTTAGTTTCTCCCTATATCAACTAAGGAATGTTGTTTTGTCTCTGTTTTGTTGTTTCATTTTATCGAAACTAATACATGTGTAGTTTGAAATTAGAATTGCGCTCATGTTGTTAGCTAATTTTAGTATGGGAGAGAAAAAAGGAGGAGAGAGAGAGAGTCTCTCTACCTGACACGATTATGGGATAACAATGCGTATATTGGATGGCTTAACTGCACGCCGTTAGCTGTTGCGAAGTGTATAAGCTATTTTGTAAGTTGAAATTCACTGTTCAAATTGATTTCAGTCTCTTAATGTCTAACCAAGTGCAGGAGTGTGCAAACATATTTAAAAGTGCATAGTTATTTAAGTTAAAACGGTTATTTTTTCTTTCCTTATTTTGCGCATGCCCATTGATGAGTTAACAGAATTGTTAGATGACATACATTTACAAGTAGCGAAATTAAAGAAAAAGCGCAAACGGAAACAAGAATTCCACATAGGTATTTGGTCTAGGAATTAATTCGTGCGGGTGGACAAGAGATGGCGCAACGAACGGAGCGTCCCACAGTTCCGTGTATCCACACATGTGTTGCAAACCCCTATCATCGCGTATCGTTCGTAGTATAGGGCAGTGGATTAAAGCGTCAACAACACCAGTTTGTAGTTAAGTGAACATGGCGCAATTTGTGCCTGATAAAGTGTTTTTGCGGGGTGTCCTGCTGCATTACTTTAACATGCAGAAAAGTTCGACTGAAAGTCATCGTATTTTGGTGGAAGTGTATGGTGACCATGCTCTAGCTGAGCGAACGTGTCAGAAGTGGTTTGCACGGTTTAGAAGTGGTGATTTCGGCTTGGCAGACCAAGAGCGAGCTGGACAGCCAAAAAAATTTCAAGACGAAGAATTGACAGCATTGCTCGAGCAGGATTCGTGTCAAACGCAGGAACAACTTGCAGCAGCATTAGGCGTTGATCAAACAACAGTCTCCAAACGCTTGAAAGCCATGGGAATGATTCAAAAGATATCACATTGGGTTCCACATGAATTGAAAGACAGAGACGTTGAAAGACGAAAAACCATTTGCGAATTGCTGCTTCAACGACAGAGCAGAAAGGGGTTTCTGCATCGAATTATTACGGGTGATGAGAAGTGGATCCATTACGAGAACCCTAAACGAAAAAAGGCCTGGGTGAAACCAGGTGAACCAGGTCCATCACAACCAAAACGAGATATTCACTGTGCAAAGGTTATGCTGTGCATATGGTGGGATATGAAAGGTGTGGTGTACTATGAGCTGCTGCAACCGGGTGAAACTATGAATGGAGAACGTTATCGACGACAATTAATGCGTTTGAAGCAAGCTCTGGCCAGAACACGACCAGAATGGGAGAACAGACATGATAAACTTATTGTTCAACATGATAACGCTCGCCCACATGTCGCAAAACCGGTCAAAACCTATTTAGAAAATGTCGGATGGGAAGTTTTACCCCACCCGCCGTATTCACCAGACGTTGCTCCTTCGGACTACTACTTGTTCGATTGCATGAACAACGATTTGATTGGACAGCGGTTTACTTCTTCAGAAGATATCGAAACATGGGTCTCTGACTGGATCGCTTCCAAGGATGAGGACTTCTTTCGCCACGGAATCCGTACATTGCCTGACAGATGGGCGAAAGTGGTGGCTAGCGATGGACAATATTTTTCTTAAGGTATTTATGTATCTTGTGTTTGTACTACAGCTTTAATGTCTGCGTACCAACCGCACGAATTAATTCCTAGACCAAATATGATACAAGGTTAAAGAGGAAAATAAATCTGGGAACAGATACAGAAACTCCGGCAAATAATTCAGTTAGGGTTGAGTATGCTCGAGATTTGTTGCCTATTCCGAGGTTCGATGTCAAAAGTGATGATATTAGTTTATTTGTGGAAGAATATGATGATGTATGTGGGGTCAATGGTTGGGACGAAACTAAGAAAAAGGAAATGTTACCGTTAGCATTTACAGGGCAATTTAGGAAAAGGTTACGGGTATTCTTACAGAGAGAAGGTGAAGAGCCACAATCTTATGACAATTTAAAAACACTTATTTTTAAGGAATTTGGTAGATCTACACTAGATTTAGACAGAATATCAATTGCGAGAAAGAATACAAAAACCTGATGAACCAGTCACAAACTTTGTGTATTACATGCTTTTGCTGATTCAGAGATTTGATGACAAGTTGTCAGAAAAAAGGGTGATTGCTCTTATAGCCTCTGCATTACAACCTTATTAATTAAAGCGCATTGGAGTATGAATTTACAACTGTAGAAGAAATGTTAGGTGTTTTACTTAAGCTTGTGAAAAAATAAAGCTCGTGTACAGAGAAGTGAAAAAGGCGAACATAATAGTTCCGTTACAAAACAATCTTGGCGTAGCCTATCTAATGTTATTTAAAATGGATGTATTTTATAAGGCGCTGTTTAAACATCACGCAAGAAATAATAGATTGAAGCTTCTGCAAGAACGCATTGTAGGCTATGGGCAGCTAGCCTTCCGCCTTTCTCATGTAATCTTCGCTTTCTCGTCACCCTCAGCAGACGAAAACCACCAGCAATACACAAATTCAACACGCTAGCCTTTCGGGTGTTTGGAGAAACAAAAGGCGACAGGGCGCGGTCTTGTAAGAAAGTATAAAACATAAAGACTATGGAAAATTTAGGAGCTCCTATTCAGTAACAAGTTCTAAAAAAATTAAAAAAAGAAAAAAAAAGATTAGTACTAATACATCAAGAACCGTATTGCGTATCGGTTTTCGTTATCGCAGCGTAAAATTTGCATTTGAGTTCGCGATAATTGACATAGCAGTTATAGTTGCTTGTATATTTTGCGTTGCGTTGCGAGCCGCAAGTTTTGCGATCGATACTGAATGAGGCCTCAGATGAGGTATATAGTTTCTTTTTTTCTACTTTCAATCTAAAAATAGCCTTTTCTGTAAAAAGTATCAATTGAGTGAGCTGCTACACTACTGTTTTCCATTAGTATGCTGATTTGTGTTGTTGTGGGAGAAGTGCTTAAGTTTGTGTCTATGATTTGGCGGATTTAAAATTAGGATAGCCCTATACCCGTTTTTATTTGTTTCTATGTTTGTATATGTTTCTATGAAACAGTAATACAGTGTATGTGATATATGCGAGTATCGCATATATAAGGAAATCGTATATGTAAGGGACATAAGAAGCAGAACCACTATTATACTGTTTCTTGCGTTGTATGAAAAATATACTGCGTGATTTATCATTTTTCTATCAAGCATTACAGTCAGGTCCGTAGTCGTGATCGTTTAAATAAGGGCGTGATAGGTTTTTTTTAGGGGGAGCAACTTGAATTCTTTTTACACCCTTATATATATACAACAAACAATTGCAAGTTTCAGGGGACTGTGCCCCTCCTAGACACCCTCTAACTATGAATCTAATTTTAGCATACCCATTTCATAACTTCACGCTACGTTACTGGTCAGATCCTCTTTTATTCTGTGAGACAAACGTAAATCTGTCGACACAACGGGTGCACTTCAGGAATTTCCCTCACATACAGTTGGACTCATAGGCGGCGTCACAGTGGATGCAGCTGCACCCACATACCTTCGATTTTCAGATTTCCTACTATAATAATTTCTATTTTGCATATTTCTTGCTTCCTATGTTCGGATATATTTGAGTGATTTCTTAAGTCTCTCATAAGAAATATCCGCTATACACTATAGGATAGACCTAGGAAATCTCTTACGATTTTTCCTAGTCAAAATCTCAACGTGTATAGCATCAGATCGCATATCATTCCCTGTGTTTTGAACGATCCTATGAGATTTCTCCTGTTTAGAGCACGCTCTGTTTCGAAAAGAAAATTCGTAAGATTTCGATTTAAGTGACATTAGGTGAGAAAAAGTGAAAACAAAACAAATGAAAACAAACAAGCTAATTTATCTTCTGATAGCGCAGGTTTACTTTTGGTTCACCACTCGAAATAATTGCTGAAAAAATGTAATCTGTGACTTTCTTATTAGTATTATTTCCTAAATGATTTGCGCTGAGCGACATGAAAACATCTCATATAGCATAGGTAAAATTCAAGGGGATCGCCAAAAACAATTATTGAAAAAGTACAATTCCTTTACGCTTTACCTATAAATACGGTGTTCGGATGTATAGTATAAAAACTGTAGTGCAAAAAAACACAAACCAACCTGTGCTACGTGGCCACTGAAAAGCACGAATGCTATGTGACCGAGTCAGGCAGGGTGAAGCGGGGACACGAATTTTATTAAAGGGTGCATCCGAAGGAAGCAGGCGCGTCAGCAAAGGTAGTGAAAAGGAGTAGGTTTTGGCAATGATACAAGTTTGAATAGCATTTGTCATGGTATCGTGCTAGTAGCGCTCCACTTGTAGACATAATTTACAGCTGCTGCAAATTGTGCAGAAATACACCGGTGCACAGTGGTTCAGGACGAGCAAAAAGCTGGCCAAAACCCAATTTTTGAAAAATGCGTTAGAAGGACACTGGTTTAGTGTATGAGTTACCGAATATCCATAGTTTCCTATATACAAACAATGAACACGAGTAACATGTAATGTGTGAGTTAGAAGTGATGGAAGTTGGCAAATAGAGTATTTGAGACTGTGATGGAAGTACAGGTCACAGCGTATACAAGTAGAAGTTTCAGCAGGATATGACATTATGTTTGAGGAAGACCTGCTGTTTATGTCTTTCGTGCCAATTCGGCCAGTTGTAGGCGAGGAAAATGTAATGTAGTAGAATCCTCGAACGTCATCAACGTGATACTACTGCCCTATAAGATTTCGGTTTTGCAAGGAAAAATATGACAACTCATGAAGTCCGGTGCATCGAACGAACTTAGGTAATTTCGTCACCGGAATTTTCGTCACCAAAATATTAGCATGTAGGTAATTTCGTCACCGAAGATTTTGACGTAGTAAATTCGCCACCGGTAATTTTGTCACCGAAAATGACCAGTGTCTTATTGAACACGACACAATTAATAAACTCGCAGAAGTTTTTGAAATTGCTTAGATTATTAAATAAATAGTTACATATTAATTTAAATATTATGTCTGAGATAAGAGAGAAAATTTTCGGTAATTCTATCACAGAAATATTAATTAGCTTGGATATTTTGTCACGGTTATCTTTTCATCTTTCTTGAACTAAGTAGAGACAAACTAAGTGACCAAAAAGCTTATCTGATCTTAATCAAACTTGGAAAGCAATTCGGTTGGTATTGTACTCTGCAAAATCAAAGTTTCGGGAAACACCAGTAGCAGATCATAATGCCAGCTTCAGTAAATGTTAAAAGCACAGGCAAAATGGGCCCCTAATGAGTTTGTATAATACTATTTACAAATTTTATGTTTTGCCAATATCAAAATTTCCAAACAGAAAACAATAAAGAAAATGTAAGTCGTTATAGTACCATAAGCGTTTTACATGTTCATTTTCTACTGTGCATCACATTAAATGAAACACCAAGCAAAAAATCTGTCAAACTTTTAGTTCCAGCGTTATACGCTAAACACAAAGACTGGAGCCGTTTCTGCAAAGTCTGAAACGATCTTTTAGTTGTCTTTTTTGGTGGTTGGCCCACAGCATCTTAATGAAACATAGTTGAAACTTTTGCTTCATCTTGTTGAATTCTACGAATAAACCTCCAAATAGTTGGGCGGGATATTCCTACCAGTTGATGAAACTTCTGGTTTCACGATTCACAAATATTACACTGTTCAACAAATTTTGATCGAAAGTATGTAAATTCTTTGAAATGGCGATTTTTACATTCATTTAAGCATAATATGAAAGGAAATGATAATAGAAGAATTTTCTTAGCTCAGGTTGTGGAAAAAAAAACGCCCTTGTACAACAGTAGCTGTATATATACAAATGCATTAATATTTATAGAACATTTATGCAAAATCCTTGTAAAAACCTACAATTCATTTTTTATCTATTTCACTGTGATGTGATAAGCTGGGGAGTTAAGAAGTACCCTAACCTATTGCTTTCTATACCCTTGTACTTCCTTTTTCAAAATTGCGCAAATACCAGTTTCACAGCGATACAGAAAATAAAGTAACCGTGGTCAAGTTAAACATTAACAATTCCGTAATAAAAATCAGTATTAACATCAAAACATGAAAAATATGTACAAATACGTTTTTGTGCAAGAACTACATTGCAATGTAGTCAAAAGTTTCAAGTGATCCCTTGTACAGGATTATGTTTATTTTATTTTGAGCGTCTTCGCTTGGCTTGCCTTTTGTAGGTTACATCTGGAGCATCCCTTGCAATTGTCCAACAGTAGTCGGCCAATATGTTAGAACCCCACTTTCCCTCATATCTCTTCTCCATGGCTGCAATATCTTGATGGAAACGCTCACCATGTTCGTCACTTACTGCTCCACAATCTCCGGGAAAGAAGCCTAGATGTGAATGAAGAAAGTGGAGTTTCAGAGACATATTGAAACCAAGATTTTCGTAGCACAATAACAACTTTGCTACCAGTTGTTTGTAATTTGTTGCTCGGTGTCTTCCCAAGAACTGTGAACAAACACTCTTCAAGCTTTTCCACGCAGCTTTCTCCTCACCTTGGAGGATTTCGTCGAACTTGTGATCTTTGAATAGTTGCCTAATCTGTGACCCTATGAAAACACCCTCTTTAACTTTGGCATCACTTAATCGAGGGAATTGTCCTCTTAGTTACTTATAGGCCTCATCCTCTTGGTTCATGCTCTTAACAAAACTTTTCACAAGACCTAATTTAATATGTAGAGGGGGAAGCAAAATTCGGTTACGATCTACCAGTGGTTCATGCTGCACATTTTTCACTCCCGGCTGAAGAGTTTCTCTGGTATTCCAATCACTTTTGCGGTAATGAGATCCACGATCTCTACTTCCCATTCACATATAAAGCAACAATACTTTGTATACCCTAACTGCATACCTAGCAAAAGTGCTATTTCTTTAAGGTCACCACAAATAAGCCACTGAAAATCGTAATATTTAATGGCTTGAAGTAAACGTTTCAAGTTTTCATAAGGTTCCTTCATATGAACTGCGTAACCTACAGGAATTGAAGGAAGTTCATTTCCAATATGTAAAAGCACTGCCTTTAAACTCACCTTGGACGAATCTATAAAGAGCCTCCACTCCGTAGGTTCGTAATTAATTTTAAGTGCCCTCATGAGACCATTTACATTTGTACATGCCACAAGTGTGTCTTCCATAGTAAAAAATGAAGTCAACATCATCTCCCTATTCCAATACACTGAAATATTTACTTTTTCCTGCAATAAATTCCATTGCTTTAAGCGTGACGCTAAAATTTCGGCTTTGCTTTTCGAGAGGTCCAAATCTCTGATTAGATGACTTAGTTCCTCTTGAGTAACTCTATGTGGTTCACATGGAGGTTCTTCTACAACAAACGTAGGGTCCTTCGAAGTACTTGATTCAGGAGCTTCAACTTCTTGATCATCATCAGAAAAAAGATCGTATTCTTTAGGTGGGTCAGGAACCGGTAGTCCTCCATGTGGAAAAAGGTCGCATTGCAGAAGGAATGTTAGGATAGATCAAGGCGCGCTTCTTCGTGGAAATTCCCTTCTTGACGGAAGGAACCATACAAAAATAACAGTCTTTGATGTGGTCGCTTGGGTCCCTCCAAATCATGGGCACTGCAAAAGGCATTGAGCGCCCCTTCCCATTAATCCAATTTCTTAGATTGCTGGCACAAGTGTTATACACAATGTAGGGTGCCCAAGATTTATCTTGGTCTCCAATTTTACAACCAAAGTAATATTGATAGACTTTTCTTATTATTGGTGTTATAGTCTGCTTTTGTGAGGAAAATGTCACTTCCCCACACACGTAGCAGAAGCTATCCGCACTGTTTACACAATTTCGCGGCATTTTTGTTTATTGAAATCCTCAAAATGTCACTTGAAATAGTTCCGGCAATTTAAAAATATACATTCGAAATACCAGTATTTTTGCGTACTTGTTGTTGTATTTTTATGTCCTGCACTACACAAACGTCACACCCAAAACGCTGATAACTGCACTAAATTTGTTTTTTCTAACAATAGCAGAACACTACTGAGATAAGGAACACAATGAAACCAAGCGTTCATATAGTTTCTCCAGTGTTGCCAGATCAGAGTAACATTTTACCCCAAACGAAGCGAATATATTTATTTTTAAAGCGTTATTATTAGACGTGCCTGTAAAACGAAAAGTAGAGCTAATATTCGAAAATAACTTTCAAATTCGTGATAAGCACCACAAAATCAATAAGAATTAGCTGATTTTGTTCAATTTACATTTTCGTTGTTGAACAGTGTTATTTGTCCTAGGATTGTTGTTCAGGGTGGCTTGGTGAACATTCCAGGTGTCTGGAGGATAAGAAGGGGGAACATTGCGTAAACGAATATTTCCAGATCAAGTTTTAACACGGCGATATGTGCCGGACACGTAAGTACTATCAAAATAGTCTAGAAGTTCCAGCTCTTTCTCCGAAACCTCCTCCCTTAATATTTGTATTCCTCGATGCACATCTGCTATAGGGAGAAATGCTAACCCATTCATTTTCCCGCAAAACAGACGAATATTTTCATCGTTCTTGTATCGTTCTGTGAGTCCAAATTCTTGAACCTATGTACATATGGCCATCAAAGCACAATTTTTCTCCTTCTCGTGTAGTAGATATAATCTCCATGCCTCCCAATAACTTCAATCTAATAAAACGATCACAATGAACTGTACTCTGTGTAGAACTTCACTCTACACTGTGAGCATTTCTGTGCTTAAATAGCAAGCAGAGGAAACACACCTGAAAGATGTATAATTAGCTAAAATTGGGAAACATAAACAAATCTTTTCTCCGATTGGTCGAATACCTGTCCACGCTATTTAAAGGAAACTTCCAGACATATTTTTTCTTCCTTTATATAAATTTGTTTTCTTAACAGATTTCCAATAACTATTTACCAATGTTTACTCCGAGTTGAAATATAATATTCTTTCAATGGCATCTTTTTACCTGACGTAGTCAACATGGAGGAAGGTCGAAGAGCTTAGACTCACAGAACAATACAAGAACGATGAAAATTTTCGTAAAATTCTGATATTGGCAAATCCTAATATTTGTAAATAATGATATAGAAACCCGTTATAGACCCATTTTGCCTGTGCTTTTAACATTTGCTGAAGCTGACATTATGTTCTTCTACTGACGAAATTAGTTTGTAAAAATTTCCGTGACGAAATTACCTACATGCTAATATTTTGGTGACGAAATTTCCGGTGACAAAATTACCGCCGCCCGCATCGAACAGCAGATTCAAGATCTCCACCCATCAACTGTAAACGTCAATGGAACCCAATTTACTGTGCATCACGAGCTCATTCTCACTATAGTCGATGGAAAAGTGTGTAATGCACTCATGAACAACAAATCTCCTCCAAAGTGTTATATTTGCGAAACATCTCCCAAAAAATGAACGATTTAGAGAGTTTCTATGAAAGACATAGACACATCCACATTTCGCTTTGGATTGTCGGTGTTACATGCGTACATACGATGTTTTGAGTGCCTACTCCATATTGCATATAGACTTAATTTCAAGACATGGCAAGTTCGAAAGAAGCACAAGGAACTAGGATCTTGTTCATGGATCGGCTGTGACACAGAATGCCATTTTAAGCTTTCTGAAGAGACAGGCTTAAAGACTTACGAATGTTTAGGGAAGATCACTCGCGCAAATACTCTCGCACTATTACAAATCAGGATATGCTGCATATGCTTCTTATTACTTCTCATTCTTTTCTTTCGAGTATTAGGCACGTGGCTAAGGAGAAGAGAAAACGATGCTTGTCACACGAAGGACGACGGCTGTTGAAGACATTGCAGTGTGGATAGGAAGAAGCAAACGCGGCGTCCAGCAGGCATTTTCGCCGATCCCAAGAGGTTCAGCCAAAACATGGCTGAAGTAGTATTTTTATTGACCACGTACCGATGATGTCACCTACTATTATTATTATTATTATTATTATTATTATTATTATTATTATTATTATTATTATTACTGCTTTTGCTATGGATCTGTGTAGTGCAAGGGCAAACTTATTTTAATGAAAGAAGTTTAATGAATTTAAAAAAAAAATAATCGTTAAATCACTTTCTGAATATTATTTTAACAAAAGAAGTGTTATAAAAAAATTTAAAAATAATAATAAAAAAATCCTTAGGCAGGAGGCTGGGTTTGAACCCACGCAAAAACCATTTTCCTTACTAGAATGATGCGGTAGCCCACTCGGCCACCAGGGCCGATAGCAACTGGCGTTTACTTTGTGATATATGTATGTCATGACTTGTGTTCTATCTGTATCAGCCAATCAGATCAGAGGATATCTGAAACTTTTGGGATCCTCGAAAATGCGTCCAGCAGCCGAAATAAGAAGGCATCCCATCTGCATTCAGCGATATTGACAGTGATCATTGACATACAGATGTGGTTGACAACATCAATTATCTTTTTCGTTTGTGTGTGTGAGTGTAATGAAAATTTTTAGTGTAAATGTGGCGCAGATTTGTTTGTGTTTGGTGTACTGACGTAATGCATACCAATACACAGTACTTTATCAGTGTTAACAAACATTTTCTAATAACTAGCCTTAAGATAAGGCTGGTGCAACCGAACGATAAACGTGTTCGTTAATTCTTAGTACTATAAATATACAATTCTCGCATATTTGGGACTTAAGAAGCATTTTGTACATTGTTATAACCAATTATAGGTCTTGGCCAGGTTTTTACTCGTTCTGAACCACTGTGCGGTGGTGGAAAATAGTATCACCGGTCATCTTTTATATGCACTCACTTGGCTTAAGTTTAGAGTTACCCCTCCAGTTTCACACCTACAATAGAGTAATTAAAACATTAAACATTGTTAGGTTAGGTTAGGTGGTAAGACTTTAGTTAGACTAGAACAGTGACTAGACCCGGTTCTCATAGAAGCTTCAATTGTCACTTAGATTCAATAATCCGTGGTTCTCATAAAAATTTAATAGATTCTCTACGTTATTCTTATATAATTTTATAAAACACAATGCGGAACAGGGAGTAATCTACACCCTCCAACACCCCCCTAACACCCCTGGATGGGAGAAAGAAATACTTCCCTAAATCCAATTCTATCAATCAGTATCATATAGGTTATTTATTACACCAAGTTAAAAATGGTTTAGCGTTTAAGAATTTCACTTCAAAATACGAAGCGACCTCGTTCTCATGTACGGCTTCGAGAACCATATGACCTCATTGTTTCGGGCAGTGTTTCGATCGAAACAATTGACAAAACAGACCGCTGATACCTACCCTCCTGGGCTCCGCGGTCGTTTCCGAGAAAAGAGATTGATGGACAGATGCAGATAACTGAAATTGGCAACGTCTTGAGCGGTCATTCACCTACCTCCTCCTCAATAAGGAAAAATGTGACAATATACAGTAATAATATGCCTATACCAGATTAACTTGGTAAGTGCTGTTCTGCAACAGGTTCGCAACCAGAGGGGGACTAGGTTTTCATGTCCCCTTCAGACCTCGATACAAAATGCACAATATATATATTTGTCAAAAAATTTTTAATGACTTTGCCCCTCCTAACATATTCATGGCCCCCCAAAGCTCTGTGGCTGGTTTCGAGCCTGCTCTGCAAGTGGTGTATTAACGGACGGACGTTAGAAGGGTGTAGTCAAAACGTTTTTTAGAAATGAAGAGATCGGTCGAAGTAAGAATTATATATATTTTAGACTGGGTCTAGTGTTATGCAGGAACGCATTTGGCGCTAGCTTAATTTTTTGTAAAGTATATTTTTATTCACTTAAATTCATTGAGAGGAACAGGGCTCATAGCGAGTCACTTTTTTTAAAACTAAAATTTACTTTTTTTCAAGTTGGTCACTAAAAGTTACTTTTTTCAAATTTGTCACTAAAAGTTACTTTTTTGGGAGGTAAAGTAACTTTTTCGTGTGATTTATGTTTTTCATTGGCAATTTTCTAAGAAAAATATAAAAACAAATGAAAAAGGCAGAAACTTGTTACTCATTACTCTTCTGAAAGCTTCAGTACTTGCTGCCACATGTGAAACAGTCAGCTTTATTCTCACTTCAGCTTGTATTCTTTCTAAAGCACAGTGGACAGTTGGTGGATGCTTAAGCTCTCAAGGTGGGGTTGAGAACCCTTCTGTGTCTATTCTTTCTTCCATCATAATAATCTTTTAGTTTTCTCGCGTAATAGTTAACGCTCCGTTGAACGTTGTGTATGTGTGTCTGTGTGGTTCATCATGTTCGTCTTGTGTTATGCTTCTTGTATGTTCTTCTTAAGAGTAGGTGATGAATTTGAATATTTCACGTTTTTGAGAACTCTTAATGCGAAGTTAAATATAATGTCTGGGATGAAGAAATTCGGAAATAGGCCAGAACTGGTTCCACTTACTCAGAAGCTTTTTACATCTGCTAAGTCTGCTTACCGTAACTACAAAGCATACTTTGAAAACCTAAGAAAGGAGGAAACTCAAAAAGAAGAAGAAAAGATGAAACAAAACAACAAAGAGAGAGGTGATGGAGAAATTGACAAAGGGAAAAAGGGGCATGATGAGATTTTGGTCATTTTTTCGTGTGCTTTTGGCCATTTTTGGTCACTTTTCAACTATTTACAAGAGACAAGACCACTATGAGCCCTGGGATTATTAAAATTAGGGTATATTAAAGAAGTCAAAACAGAAATATACAAAATATTTGTAAATATAAAAACTGGATTTTTGGAAAACAACTTAATAATTTTCTTATGAAAGATATTCAGATCCAATAACGTAGCCAGGAAGAGGCAGGTACGGAGATTAAGAGATCAAATAATATTACAACAATTAACGTTAACAACAGGGTTAGAATATTAAAATAATGAAATTGGAACTATGTACAGTATTAATTACTAAACGAACCTCATTTCAGCATGGAACGAGGGAATTTTTCCCAATTAATATTTTGGAAAAAATCACCCACTAAGACTTGCTTGGGGTGAATAAATTGAAATAATGCCAGAATTTTGCAAAATAATTACAATAATTCGTATGTAATCAATTCATATGTAATTACTGGGTAAAATAGTGGTGGTTAATTCCTAACACAGTGAAACCCCTCTTAACGGGCATCTCTCAATAGTGGACAACTTCATAAGAGGACAAACTTTCTTATTCTTCCATGCCATAAATATGTGTGGTGTTGTGAGAGAGAACCCTTCCTTTTAGGGACACCTCTCATTTATAGACAAATAATCGGTTCCACCGATGTCTGTTTTGAGAGGTTTCACTGTATAATAATAAATGTTCAAATGTGTGAACTTACTTTATTGAACCTACCGCTTAGTAGAGCTGATATTATTATTATTATTATTATTATTATTATTATTATTATTATTATTATTATAGTAGTAGTAGTAGTAGTAGTAGTAGTATTGCAATAGTTGCGTAACAAATATACTGCTTTCTTGTTTGAGTTTGTTTAAAAATTATATCACTATTCTGAGAGCACACCCCCCTTTTATTTTGAATACCCCCCAATTAAAAATTTCTGGCGTACTTACTGATGCGGAAATATCTTATTCAACGCACCGATTCGTCGTCCTATACGACTACCATGCTGCTGAATCACCGAAACCTTCCGCGTGTTGCAAATAGTACCCACTTCTACATAACTTGTTTCATATTAAACATATATTTGCTTCCAAACTTACACATTTAAATGTCACATAAGGACCCTAAATCATTATTTCTTACCTAATTTCTGTAAATTTTCCTAATTTTTATAAAAAAAAAAAAAAACGGAGGGGCAACTCTAAACTTAACCCACACACTTACATATATGTTTCGCAGAAGGGGTCCAGAAGAACGTAAAACATACGAAATTTACAAGAGAAATAGAATATGCAAGTACTTAGACCTAACATATCCTTACCAAATCTAACCTAATGAAACTAAACTAACCTAATATTAATAGGAAAAAAAGCGAAATTATATCATTTTTTGAAAATAATGCTGGACCCCTATATTAATATAATCTAACATAACCTAACCGTAACTAACCTAAACTAAACTAATGTGAACAGAAACCATCGAAATGGTAACATTTCTTAGAAAAAATAGCTGGAACTCTTCCGCTAAACATTGTCCCGCATTTATTTTATTCGTAGTAAAACACTTCTAATGATTTTACACTTGTAAACCTATACTTGTAAACGTGAAATATAGGTGTATTACTTTGTATTTAATTCTATTGCTTGCAGAAATGTGTTCTTTATAATTATGTGTTTTCATGCAAAGCATTGAATTTTAATTATAGTAAATCTTCTAAAATGTGGTGCGTCAAATGTACACCAGATTTTTATGCATTTTTAGAGGTATCCAATTTAACAATATAGCGCCTGGTGTTAATATTAGTAACATCTGCAGTGTAGTTAGCGGTAGAATTCATCAATCTTGTACTTTTATTAAATAGAACTATTTCATAATATTCAAAAACGTCATTTGGTCAGACAGAAAAACTCCTCACGTGTATGGCACAAAACGGTAGGATTTCCTAAGAGATATGTCATAACATTTTTCCGAAGATAAATCCTAAGATATTTCCTAGGATTTATCTCGTAATGTATAGCACGCCTTGCTATGCTACCATGTTCTTCTAGCCTTTTATTTTTATTTTTATAAGTAAAACAGGAATTATTTTGAAATCGTAATTGTCAATAGTGCAGAACCTTCTGGCAACAATGTTAGGATGTGTTATCCCATCATAGCCTGCACCCACATTACCAAAATCTTGGCGCCGCACAGTGGAGTATTTGCGCTGAAAACCTGGCCAAAACTCTTTGCCCTGATATTGCAGTGTTGGTTTTGAATAAAAAGGTTATATTTGAGTAAAAAACAGTTTACACATTATACATACTCAATACTATAATTGAAAGTGGTGATAAATAATATATTCTGAAGAAGCTAAGAATTTGTAAAGTTGGACATGAAAACATACATTATTGAATCAACATTCACTGTTATTGAATTAGAAAATGTGTGCTAGTGGAAATAATGGAATCTTTTCGCATCAAAAATAAGATATTATTTATTAATTAAAATAACGTACACATGATTAATTAAATACATACAAAATGTGTTTGAAAGAAATATTGTGTTGTACGAAATAACATTTGAATAAATTTTGCAAATCTGAACTGGAAATTAACGATATTAAGCCTAGTAAACTTAATTGGCTTGAAGAACTTGAGAAATAGTTTGTAAACAAAAACGACAAACAAACAAACATGTACATGTACCTATAACCATAAAAAGTGTAGAGATGTAAATATTTTTATATACATACAGTTCTTTGGGGCTGAAGTTTAGATGTCCTCATCACTTTCAACTTACTCATCACTTTCTTCTTCTAAACTCCGAGAGGAGCTCCCTTCAGCTGGTTCTGGTAGAAGAAGTGCAAGTGTCTCACTGCTGAATGGTTTACTCTTCTTCCTGGAGCAGCTCATGAAGGGGTCACTAGTTAATAAAAGCCGATTGAGGACATCTCGGTTGCATACTCTTCTGTTAAATTTCCTTGAAAATTTACTTCTGTACATCCGGAAACGTTTGTTTCTGGCTTCAGCGGCTTCCTCGGAGAGTTGTCCTATCGGTACTATTGCATGTCTTAATACAGTTGCTCCATGCACTAAGGCCTTAAGCAATGTCGGTGTCGTGGGGTGCCATCCATAATGCTCTACGTATAATTTGGCTGTTGCATACGTATATTCTTCAAACCTTTTCTCATCAATGTGGTGTCGACTTGTTATTGTTTCCAGGATGACTTTCAGTCTGGTGATCAAATCTAAGTGTATTCCTGTGATTTGTAAGGCTGTAGCTGGATTAGAAAAAAAAAGTCTGGACGTGTTTCCGTCATTGGTGCTACCAAATCCCTGTTTAGGTACATCAACTAGGAGTCCTAATTCTTCCTTACATTTCATCTGGATTTCCTTTCTTCTTTCACTAACATTCTTCTTCTCTTCCGGACTTCTCGCTAGCCACTTCTTGATGTTCAGTTTGTATGACAAATGCAGAACTGACTCGAGGAATCTAATCCTGGTGTGGAGGGTTGAAAGACCAAATTTCAAATTTTCAGGGTTTACAGCACCACGTTTTTCAAGGTTATTAAAATCTTTTGACGTCAACCCACAGATATAACACCTTGCACTTAACGTTCCTGATGCCGCGTTACACACCTTTCCGTCAACAATTGTAAGTAAAAGCGTGTCAGCTGGGTTGTCACCTAACTGAACTTCAGTGTTCTTTAACGCTTTTATTTGGTCTTCAACATACTTGATCTCTTGTATTGTTATGTCTATACTTTCATGTACAAATTGTATACGTATCGGTCTGCACAACCTAGTGGAAGAAGGTGTTGGGTTTTGCCAAATAACTTTTTGTTATCCTTTACGTTTGCCATCAGTTTAAGGGGAACAAGCGAACTCTGGAAAATGTTTGCATCACTTTCACTCAAATTCTGGAACTTTTGCTTAAATTGTGACTACTGTGACCCATCATACCCCCATTTTGAGACCAATTCTAAATTTTGTTTCTCTTCAACATAGACATGTTCCAATACTTCCTCCAGATACTTACATAATCGGGAGGTTGTGTGGTCTAGCAATGCCTGCAGTTTAACTTCAGAGAGTGATTCGGTAACGGCAATTGAATTCTCGGGTGGATAGCACTGCTTTTTAGCCTTCTTTACCAATGAATATTAGGGATATATCTTTTTATTTGCATCCCGTATGACTTCATACTCATGTTTGGTTAATTCTGCATCTATCAAAATGCCTAATGCCTCAGTAGGTGTATGTTTCTTTATTTCAATATGCTCGGAACTTCCTAATATCTTTTTGAACTTAGAAGCCCTAGTTGGGGTTTCCGTGATTTGTTTAAGCAGATCTGCTGCATCAGGATTACCTGCAGCAATCAGGCTCATGGAAGCAGCGAATGTTAATTCTTCAGGTATATTTTATGTGAAAGTAAATTAAAATGGCGGCTAAAGGGTTTCGTTTCTGTGCATTTCTGACTCATATCTATATATTTTGTATATAAATACGTGTGTATATATTTACAAAATCAATGTTTTACAAAAATTCTGTTATTTATATTCACCCCTTTTACGCACGTACATACAGTATAATAATTTGATTTTTGTGTTTCAACCTCATTATGGGCAGTAATTATCACTTCGATTTACTGAAAATCTATCTGCATCATGTTACAAAAGTATATATACAAGGAAAAAGCAACTGGTTGCGGGAAATTTTATTTATGAATCAAGTAAGTAGTATACCACTGATTCAGAATATCAATGGGATAAAGCTTGACAGAGCTTGACACAGTGTTAGAATCACTGTGGTAATAAATGTTCTGCAAACATTTATAGTAAAACAAGTATTCTATGTTTAGACGAATAGAAAAAATAAAAGGAATAATAGTACTGCAAATATACGTACATAAATCTAAAGCTCTTACATTCCGTTACATCCAAGAAAAGTATGAAGTTGATCCTTTTATATACAGCCTCACAGAAAACTATAAACTGATCGAATACGAAAGGTATGAACTTGTGAAACACACACCCGCGCAGACTGATACACAAACATCAACTAGGGATTTGACCCACCAGGAGTGGCTCAGGCACCGGAAGTGGTCATTGTGTGACTCACAGATATGTCCCCTTGGCGCGGGAGTGCTTTTCACACCTATGTGACGGATTTTAAAATTTGCCTTTTTGGCCAGGTTTATGGCCGTAATACTCCACTGTGCGCCGCCTATGGTTACACTAGCGCCCTCTTTCGATTATTCTTGTGGGTTAGTAAAGTTAGTGAGGAAGAAAGAAATGAAGGGCGAAATACATTGCACCTTAATTTAAAACTATCGATAACAAATAATAGCAGACACGGATTAAATTTATTTATATATTTATTTACTTATTTGTTTTACATATGTTTATAGTTTCAGTAATAAATTTTGTAGCACTGATAACACATATCTACAAATTTGAAGTTTCAAAAATGTGCATGGATAAAACAATGTAATCCTCACTAAATCAAACGTCCTGAAAACGAAAATGCAGTCAGTTTTTATCTATAACCTTCAAATTTTCTGTTATGATAATGATGATGGTTAGCTACTGACAGGAATAAATGTAATTTGAGATATAAAGTAAAAGGTGTTTATGAAGATAAATTATAAGTTTTAATGAAAGAAATACATGTATGTAATATTAAACATTGCAAACGCATCATTTACAAACTTAAGTGTATATCGTTATTACGTATTCATATATAGGATGTTCCGGGGAAAGCCGACAAACGTCGCATATGTGTTTAGACCCTCAATAGAAGAAAAAATCTGCAACTTTGATCCAAAACATTTAATTACGGAGACAGGGATAATAAAAGGGTAAGGGGAATGACCAATTCCAGTAATTACTTTTAATTAGTTCTCCGTAATTAAGCGTTTCCGACCAACGTCGAAGAAAAACATTTCCTTGTATTGAGATTCTGAACATAGGCCTATATGATAAGTTGGTCAGTTTATCTCCAGAACACCCCGCATATTTACTTATAAGCTTGGTTAAGAAAAATGATTAACGTGAAAGACACTTTCGAAACATTTTCCTGTTTCTATGTTGTGGAGTCCTCTTTCAGGAGGAACTAACCGTAATCTCTCATGGACGGTTTCCATTTCCCTTAACGATTTTTCAATGTGCAAAATGTTCTGGTGAAAACGCTCACTCTGTTCTTTGCTTATAGCAGCTAATTTTTCGAAGAAAGAATTTACATGGAAATGCAGACAGTAAGTGAATCATATTTCACCCTTGTGCCTCGCAATTTTTCAAGGTTCTGTACCAGTATTTAATAATTTTCTTCTCTTACAAGTAGAACTATAGATGTCGAAATCTAGTTTCTTGATACCGAACTTGGCAGAGAAATGTGGAATGACAAGAAACGAGCGTAAGCACAATTTAAAGTGCTTCAGTCCATAAAGACGACCGCAGTGGCCAGAAGCCTGATTGATCAGAATAAGCCATAACAATTTATTTCAAGTTTGAAAATTTCATTTTATTTGTGAAACGGGTAAAGAGATGAAAAACAAAACCACATAAACCAATACCGGGAGGAAGTAGACTCTATTTAAGGGTGTGCTTATTACGGTGGGCCGATTGTTTTTTTTTTGGGGGGGGGGGGATTTCGATTGGCCGGCTTGCGGAAAAGTTGCCTCGTGCTAGTGGTAGTCAGTACACAAAATTTGGATTTTTTCGGTCATGGGACTTGAATATTTTTATGGTGTGGCTATGCAACCCGCATGACACTACGAAGAAAATTGTGCTGCAAAGCTATTTCGGTTTCGATTTTCGATTGGCCTGGTTGTGGAAAAGTTGTCTTGTGTTAGTGGTAGTCTACACGGAAAATTTAGGTTTTCTTGGTCAACCTTTTGCACCAAATCCAGTGCACGGAATTTTTTGCAGGAGAGGGCAAAGTTTTTCCTCTGGTTTCGTATTTTAATATAGCTATAATAAGGGAAAGGATATGCAAAGAAGTCGCACTGAGGCTGATTTATTTGATACCATCTCGGTATTCACGACAGTATCACACAACATAATCAGTAAGAACGCCAGGAACTTTTACTTAGTGGGGTGTCAAAATAAAAGAGGATGTGCACCCAGAATAATGATATACATTTTTACATAAACTCAAACAAAACAATATTTTTACGCTCATGGGTGTGTGTATGGAAATTTGGGGTAGTGTTAGGGGTGTTGCGGGTGTGCAGAATACTCCCTGGACGTAATATATATTTTTACAACAGTAGTTGTAAACGTAAAAAGTGATGAAACTACTGCAGCATTAAATTCAGAAAATATTTGCTTATGCCTGGAACTTAATACAAACCAGGGTTGAAAAAAAAAACCCTTTTTTTAAAAAAAGAACGAAACATGTGTTTAAAACACGGGCGTCATTTAGGGGGGTAGGAGGGGCATTTGCCCCTCTGAGTTTGAGATTTATATAGATTTTATCACTAGAATAGTAGTAAGTCAGTGAAAAACACGAAATTTTACTTACATCTAGGGGTCTTGCCCTTTACTAGCAACCAGTGATGTTATTCTATTTTTTTAACAATCGGTTCTGTATATATACATCCATATCATTTATATACTTGGGGCGTTCAGAAATGATTGGCACTACAATTAATTTGTTTTCACAGAAACCATTTATTGAACAAACGATTACAGTTTATTTTAGAGGTATTCCTCGGCAATGTCTATGCACCTTTATCACCGTTCTGGAAGCTTCCTTATTTGTGTAGCAAACCATTCTTTGGGGGAATCTCTCTGCCACTGGCGGACAAATGCGTGGAGTTCATAATTTGTGTTGAACATTTTTCCTCTCATGCCCTCTTTCATTGTGTCGAATAAAGCATAGTCGCTAGGAGCCAGATCTGGCGAATATGGTGGATGCGGCAGTACACTAAACCCTAATTCATGCACTGTGGCAATTGTCTGGCGACTGACATGCGCCCTGCATTTTCGTGTTGGAGAAGAATGCCACGGCCCCATTTTCCTTGTCGGCGTTGTTGGATGCGTCGGGGTAGTCTATGGAGTGAACTGCAGTAGCTCTCACTGTCGATGAACGTATTGAGAGGGGGTCATTCCACCAGCAGTATCCCTTCCTGATCCCAGAGAACGGTCGCCATTTGTTTCCACACGAATTGTCCCATCCGTGCCTTCTTGGGACGAGGACTTGCAGTATGCCTCCATTCCATGGACTGGCGTTTCTTTTCTGGAGTCTCGTAGAGGAACCAAGTTTCGTCGACAGTGACCAGACGCTCAAAGAACTCAGTCGGATTTTCACTGTACTATTGCATCAATTGCTGGCAAATCTCCACACGCTTTTGTTTCTGTACAACGGTGAGGTCATGAGGCACCCATTGTGCACACACCTTGTCCAGCTTCAAATCCTCATGAATGATAGTGTAGAGGGAACCCCGTGATAGACCTTTTTCTTTCTTTAATTCATCAAACGTGATTCTCCTGTGCTCCATTATCAAATCATTCACTCGCGCGGCATTGCTTGGTCTGCGTGCAGTTGCAGGACGTCCAGTGCTTTTGATGTCTGAAGTATTCACTCCTTCCCTTCAGAGAAAGCACACTGTCCACCGTTGCCCATGTGTGTCTGCTTCCATGCTGTCTTATCGCTGTCCACCAGCGTCCTGGCAAGTTGGAACAATTGCGGCTACAATGTGCTACCTACAGAAAGAAACAAAACCATTTAGTGGGGTTTGATAGCACTATAGTCTATCTTAATGCATAAATCAACAAACATTTCCAACTACTACTTGGCACCAGTTATAGGGGAAAGTGCCAATCATTATTGAACGAACTATATATAAAGAGAGAGAGAGCAGCGTTTCCCAAACTTTTTCAACTTGCGGCACACTACCGGTGTTACTTGAATTCTCGCGACACAATTATAGATATTATTATTTGTAAATATAAAACAGTGGTATTTTTTCTGTGATTATTGATCTCGTTCTGACAGAAAAGAAAGCTCTATCACTGGTTTTTCCCCGTGGTTAATCATTATCCTTATTTTTCATTCTAATTTAAAAATAGAAAACAATTGCAATGAAATGTTGGACTCAGGTTTTTAAAAATACGCTTTCTTTTTAAAACTGTATCCAACTTTTTACTAAGAAGGAAGATCACTAAATAACGAACGAGCAAAGAAATCTCTTTTACTTTTAAAACACAGATATAGGTAATTTGTCGAAAGGATTGAATGATTTTTAAATTTTCAAGTTAAGAAATAGTCTGCATCAATAAAGAAGCAATAATGGTCATAACAATGACAATAAATACTTTTTTCAACATCAGAAATGTACAGAGCAGTAACACGGTATAAAACTTAAAATTGTAGATTCATAGTAGAGGTTCATAGTAATGTGAAATACAGAAGGGAATACCGAAGTCAACGTTACACAAGATCGTACGCAAGAGTTTGAAAGTCCGGCCCTATAAGTTAAAATTTGTGCACGAGATGATAGAGGAAGACTGTGACATGAGAATGGAATTCAGTGAGTCAATGCTTACCCGCTTACAAGAAGATGGTGACCTTCAGTCTCGATTTCTGTTTTCAGATGAAGCCACATTTCATGTGTCGGGAAAAGTGAACAGGCACAACTGCCGAATTTGGGGGGTGGAAAATTCACGAATTCGAGGAGCACAAGCGGGGTAGTCCCAAAGTCAATGTGTGGTGTGCTGTTTCAATGGACTACATTATTGGCCCTTTTTTCTTCGAGAAAGAGACTGTAAATAATAACAATTACCTGAACATTCTACAGACATTCCTTTTGCCAGGCTAGGTTAGGCATCCTTAATGAGGTCCACATGCAACAGGATGGGGCACCACCGCACTATGCTCTTCAAGTTCGACAGTTTCTTAACGAAGAATTTAAGGATTGATGGATTGGCAGAAGTGGACCCACACCTTGGCCTGCAAGATCACCAGATTTGTCGCCTTGTGATTACTGGCTATGGGGACACGTGAAGACCAAGGTTTATTCGCAGAAGCCAGCTAATCTGCACCATCTCAAGAACAAAATAACTGATGTGATTTTAAACTTTCCAGACCAGCATTTTCAACACGCAATTCTTGGTTTCCCAAAAACACTGCAAGAGTGTTTGGACGTGAATGGTGCACAATTGGAGGTTTGGCGATGAACCTTTACTAGCTGAAACAAAACTTTGAACCTTTCTGTAAGTACACGAGAAAGTATTTGTTAATACATTTCGTAGTTTCCAGGTTATAGAGTTTTACTTTCCTGCAGGACTTTATGGACTCCCTGTATGTATGCGTTTCAAATATACGTAAATCACCCTCATCACTACACTCATGTGATCAAAGTTTTCATTCTTGATATCTGAGCATTTGAGATTAAGAAATAAACCGCTTAAACTTTGTTCTACGGAATCATTTGTTTAACCCTTTAGCTGTGAGAATTTTTAAAAACAAAGATAGTTAAACTAAAATTTACTGTTCCTGGGTATAACTGAGTAAAATTTACTATATATCTGGTTATAACAAACGGTTCTGCGAACTCGAAATATTTAACAACCGGTTCTAGCGAACCGGTCGGAACCGGCTGAATAGCACCACTGCTTGCAACCGACTGTTTCATTTATTTTATCCCTGTTAAGACTACACTGTGTTCGGTACAGAATATTTCAGTGTAGATTAGTAATTCTCGACTTATTTCATATCACGACCACTTTTTATTACATCCTCTTGCCAGTAACTCTCATAAGTACTTACTTGGTTGTAATAAGCTTTTTACGTAGATTTTAAAATCTATTTACTATGGAGATTTCACACAGTCAATCAATATACATAGTGAAATAAAAGTCCTCAGCACCCTTGTGTGTTGAGAACGGGTTGAGGGAAAATCATGAAACTTGAAAATGGTCTGATACATCACATGGTGTGATGTCAAGTATCATTGCGGCCATCTTTGATTGCAATTCGAAATTTCAAATGCAAAGGGAGTCATTTTACATGTTTTAAGGCTAGAATTTTACCAGAAATACACTTGTGCGGTTATTTAGCCCGAAGACAAGTCATTTGGGGTTACTGTTTCTGAACGTTTCCTAAACTCACGTTTCGTGGAGGCGGGTGAGATTTCAGTTGCAAAATTTGATTATTATATCAGAACACTGATGCTAATAAAATTATTGTAAAATAATAAATTTTCGAAAGTAATATTTGAAGCATACTTGACGTTGTGTTAACTTTAGAATATTTTCTGCAAGCCTATGTAATATTTGGGACGTTCAGAGCACAATAGATCCAAGTCCATTTTCAATAAGGTTCAGTTTTGCTCAGCAAATGAATTCTATTTCAAAACGTAATATCTTCGCTGTCAAGAGTCCGAAATTAATTAAACTAAATCCATGTGAAATGGCCTGGGATAGTTTCATGTGACTGCCACTAGACAGGGGCGTCAGTGAGGGCAAGAGGGCAGCCTACCATGAATCTCAGATTTTGGGGACAGTGAGGCAGTTTTAGAAACCTTTTGATAAGCAAAGTCCAACAGAACAAGTTTGGGGTCCTTACACCGAATAAATACGGATGAAATATAGATGATCAAAACTGGAAAGTTGCTTAGGCCCAGTTTCCAGAATTTTAAGTAGGCCCGAAACTATAAAGTAGTGAAACCTTTGGAATCCTAGGTCAAAAAAATATACAAAAGAGCAATTTAGGCCTATAGTTCCTTACGGTCAATAGATATGGTGATCAAAGTCTGTGTTTGTTCGGTATAAGGACTTCATTTTTTTTTCTGTGGACTTTGGTCAGGAAATCTGCATTACGCTCCCAACATCTGAAATTCAGGGTAGGGGGCGGATGACCTCTAAACGGACGCCCCTCTCCAGCGGCAATCATATAAAACTAAATTGCACCTTGTCACGTAGTTTTTCTTTCTTTCATTTCGGATTCTTTCTTTCTGTAAAGTATGTATGTATAGAAACTGACAACCAACATGTACTGTGTCAACTGTACTGTGCCTGTGATATTTCAGGAGCACAATTTAGCAAAGAACCCTTTGTTTTCTGAATACAACACAAAAACTTGTTTCCATGGTAATTCTTTTATTTATTTTTTAATATCAGTTCTATAAATAGTCTAACCTTCAACTACGACACTTTCTCGCAAGTTAGCTGATAAGCATTTAAACAATACAAGAAACGTTAAAAACAAGGGAAAAAAGAGGCAAAATAAATTGTAGATCTCCACATTGACCTGCTGTAACCACAAGAAATCAAAACATTCACATGGGAAGAAAATAGTCTTTTGAATGAGAAGCACTCAGGCCCGTAGCCAGCCTGATTTCTTAGGGGGGCAGAAGTGAATACTGAGGGAACAATGATTAAGACATGACACAGCACTATAAAATTTCATATTTATTATTTACAGAATCCGTAACAGCTATAGTTTCATTTATACATAATATCCTGTATTGACAATATTACAGTATACAAATTCAAGATTAAGAATTGATCATTAACATACAAAGATTAAAAAAAAAAAAAAAAAAAAGAAAAAAAAAACTGCGATGCGATGCAATTGATGTGCTTGGGGCAATATAGTGCTATGGTAAACGAAAATGAGGAACGTCATTGTACGTCGCATTTACACTAAACAAAAGCTAATTAACTGAATGTTGAGTGAGCACACGTCCCATTAACCAGAATTGTTCCATTTACAGAAAACAAAATATTATAAACAGAATATTTTGACATAGACTTTTTTGTTACAACAAAACACTCCAGTTAACTTTTATTGTATAATGGCATATATGTTCATTAAAATTGATGTGTTTCTATCTTAAAAAAAAAAAAAAAAAAAAAAAAAAACTATTTTCCTTCACATTCTCATTTTGTTGAAGACGAACTTCTTTGTTTGTTTGTTAAAATTTAGCATCTTTTTCTTTCAGTACCGAGGCTATAAAAAACACGAAGCTTGAAGTTTAAAGTGGAATACGAACCACCACATTGCTCTCAATTTAAACACGGGTATCAAACCCCGAGATCACATTCAAACACGCGCGCTCTATTCACTAGACCAGCGGTAAGGGCTATTTTGAACTATTGTTTTACAAATTATTAATTTCTGGTAAGCCTTTACTGCAGCTTTTTGTTTGTATTAACTCCTAAGAATGATGAGATAAAAATACTGAGACCAAAGCACTTACATTTATTAATAGAAATACTTAAAAAAGAATATTATATATATATAATCGAACGTATTTCTTTTCATTTTTGTGTGCTTAATACGAGCTCTTTGCGAGGTACTTTGTTTCATATTAATTAAAATTGAATTATTTATTTTTTAAACATTAGAACAAAATTATATTACAACAACTTTAAATTATATCAGTACAAAATAGAAGTATATGTTTTATTGAACGTTAGTACTCAATTTTCTACCTTCCAAAATAAGAGAGGCATTACAGTTTATTTATATTCACAACTAACGTTGTGGACTATGATCCTGTTGTTTGGAAGTGCACCTGGTATTCTTGGATGTTTGTCATGGTTGCAATAACGCGGCATGGTTTCAAATTCTTGAAATGGGTAAAGGCAGTTGAAGATGTTTGGTGCATCTAGCAAAGAAACTTATAATTTTACACATAAATAGGTAGAATTCGCAAAGTTGAATTTAATTTGGTAATTATAATCTGATTTCACTGGTTTTGTGTCAGTTGGAAAGTTCTCTTCAGCGTGTTTTTTTAGAGGCGGTAAAAATAATTTAGAGGGACTGTGCCCCCTCTAGCCTTTCCCTGGATATGGGCCTGGAAGCACTTTCTGACCATTTTCTTTCTCTGGCAGATTTTTTTTAATACAAAATACACGTGTTTAAAACAAAATGTTTAAAATGTATATAAAATTTGTTTTAAACAAAATCAATTGTTTAAAACAAGTTTTAATCATTTGTTTTAAACATTTTGTTTTAAACAAAACAACCCTGATACAAACTATTCATTTACTTGTTAGGGAAAGGCCACACCCTCCCTTGTGGATTCCTTGGATGTACCTGTATTGCAATATGCTGTTATGTGTACTTGACAACGGGCAATTGCAGAGCCATCTTAACTGTATCATAGCCACTTGGTTGGGGGCCCCACAAACAGAATAGCGTATATTAATTACGGGAGCAGGAAAATTCGGTGTAGGAAAACTCGGTGTGAGGAATGTTCGGCGTAAAGAAAGATTCGTTGTAGTAGGCCGTAGGATTTATTAAAACTCAACTTTGTGAGGATAAATGAGCGTATTAGTTTTAAGTTCAAACTTTGTGTAGAATGTACTTTTACTGTCTACCAGGGTGCGAATCGGCGGGGGGATGCCAGGGATTTCCCCCCCTGATAAAAATCTTTCCCACTCTGGGGAAGAAAAATTTTATCCCTGGCAGGGATAACTTTTCCCCCTCTGGAGTATTTTTAAGTGGACTTAAAGATAAGATAGAAAAAGGGAACAATTCTTACTTTGCGTAGCTAACCTAAATATTACTTGAGTGAAAATTTATGAAAGATCTCACATCTCAACTGTTTTGTACTTGTTAGTATATATATATATATATATATATATATATGTGTGTGTGTGTGTGTGTGTGTGTGTGTGAGGACTGGGTGCGCATATGGGTGAAATTCATCCCCCCCTGGGAAAATTTTTCAATTCGCACACCGCACGCTACTATACGAAATTTTGAAAAATTGTAATCGTGAAATAATTTGAATTCTAGATTTCGACGGATTTTAACATTTCATGGCCCTTACAGACGAGAAATTTGTTTTTTTGATGTTCGTTCGTGTGATTTAGCGAAGCGACCATCGCTACCAATCAACATTTAATTTAAAACTTAAGTTTTTGTGCTGTTTTGGAGGATGTCTCCTAGAATTTTCTACTTAAAAAAAAAAAAAAAAATGTAGGTTACTAGACGGGTAAAGTTGAAAATTGTAGATTTTTCAAAAATGTTCTGACGATTTTATGTCTATTTTATAAATAAATATTTAAATCTTACATATGTATATGCAGAGTGATTCTTTCAAAACTCACGGATTCATTTGGCTCTAGAATTTGTAACTGAAGTCTGGTTTTCATGCGGTTTGTTGCAAATCATCAAGGGAGGATGGGAGATTTATGGGACTATGTTTACTGGTTTAAATTCATCCGGTGCAATATCGAGCAGGCCGCAAGAAAAACAGCAAATATTCGCCATTGGGATCGAACCAGGGACTCCAAGCACCAGAGGTGAACGCTCTACCCATGGGCGGCGATTAGGGGGGGCAAGAGGGGGCAGTTGCCCCCCCCACTTTTTTGAAGTGTCCACTTAATTTTTAAATTATATCATCTATTTTTCGGTGATAGGCTAGAATTTTCATTTTTCGATTTAAAAAAGTACCAAAAAAGCTTTTTACTTCTGTTTTCTTTCTCAAGCCTGGAGGCATTGTAGGACACGTTACATATGCTTTCACGCCTTTCTGCGTCGAGACGTAGAGTGTGATGACGTCATAAATAAAAATATTTTTGTTATGACTTTTTTAATTACTTTTGCAGCTAGAAGATTGAAATTTTGCACACACATTCAGTGCACCCTTAATATTTTTCAGATTCTTTTGAGATTTCTGCGATAAAACAGGGGGTTCAGAGGAGCAACATGGTAAAACAAAAAAGGATATCTTTTTAACAAAGATCCCATTTTTTGCGATTTTCCCTCCTCAGATACATAATGGAGACATGTGAATGGTACCGTTTGAAACGCTGTTCTGTTCTAAAAAGAATGCTGTACGAACCATGATCCTAGTATAAATAGGGATGTCTCAGGGAATTTTTACCTGAGATCCTATTTTATACGGGAATCTGGAGTATTGTAGAAATATTATATTTGGCGGGCTTACTTTTGCACCTAGAAAATTGAAATTCTGCACACACATTTAGTACACTCCTTAGTATTTTTCAGATTTGTTTCAAATTCCAGCGTTAAAACAGGGGGTATAGAGGGGCAAAAAATTACAAAGAAGGAATATTTTTTTTAAACAAATAATCCATTTTTCATGATTTTCCCATCTCAGGTACTTGATGGAGGCATGTGAGTGGTACCGTTTGAAAGTATGTTCTATTCTGAAGGGAATGATGTACGAACAATGATCCTAGGATAAATAGGGATGTGTCAGGAAAATTTTATATTACATACGGGTCATCTGGGACATTGTGGGAATGTTCTTAGCTCATTGGTAAACATTTTCCCGCACTTATTTTTCAAGATAGAAGCTTGAGATCTTTTATACACATTTAATACACCTCTTCGTATTTTTCAGTTGATTTTGAGATCTGTGGTTTAACAAAGAGGGTCCAGAGGGGATCAAAGTTTGAAAAAATCAGAAAAAAAATCCAGATTTCCCTCAAAATTTCCCGCCTTAGGGACATGATAGGAAAACGTAAATGGAACCGTTTGAAAAGTAGTTCTATTCTAAAGAGAATGAGGATGATGCTGTACAATGATCCTAGGATAAATATGGATGATGCTGCAGCTGATTAACTGAAATTCAATAATTTACCTTTAAAAAGCCATAATTTAAAATGGTTAATGTATATACTTCTTTCTAGTTTCATTTGAAAATGTAAAGTTTTTGCTTATATTATTGGTTCATAGAAAAAAATGGTACCCTTATAATATTTGTCATTGCGTAAATGTGTATTGGTTATTTGTCTTCCCGTGGAGTTAAGACAGCTACAGGAATTGCGTTTTAATTGCAATTCAAAGGAATTAATATTACAATTGCGTCGTAGCATATGCTTATAGTATTTACTGTCTTTCATTTTCTAAGAGTAATAACATACATTTAAGGGCAAGTGTGGAATTAACAATGTAAGTTGTTCATTAATCCCCAGTTTCAATATAACTTCTGCAAAACAAGCCTCATTATTCATCAGTATGATTAATAATAGCCTTTCTATTTATTTGTTTTACAAGTATATTATTAAATAATCTGATCACACAATTTTCCAGACAGAATTTTAAGATGTTCGTAGTAGTAGTCCCCGGCGTATATTGAGCCGAGTCAGCAAAAATTTTTGTGACGTCATAGGTCAAAGGTCAATGACCTTGGCCCAGGGTCAATGACCGAGGGGTACTTAGGACCACCCCCTCTAAATTTTGGCAGGGGTACCTTGGCCCACCCCCTAAATTTTGGCAGGGGTACATAGGACCACCCCCCTTAAATTTCGGAAATTGCCAAATCTAAAAATTGGGTATGGTAGCCTAGGACCATAGTATGTACCCCTATTAGTATTGGGTGTCTATGTCGTTCCCTTTCATGGGTAAAAAATTGCCAAAAATTCAAATTTCGGGGTTTTTTGACCTAATTTATCCCCTTTGATGAGGTGTTATTACCCTATATAGTTATATGGGCGTATACAAGGGTCCATTACCTTTCATAACATATGGGTATATTAATGCACCCCTTTAATTTTTTGGGAGGGGTACCTTGGCCCACCCCTTAAATTTTGGAAATTGCCCAATTTAAACATTGGGTATTATAGTATAGGACCCTAATATGTATCGTGATAAATTTGGGCGGTCCACCTTGTTTCCTTCTAGGGGTACAAAATTGCCAAAATATAAACGTAAGCAATACGTTATACCACGTGTTTGGTTTTCGACCTAATTTATCTCCTTGGATGAGGTCCTATTACCTTATATAGTTATATGGTCATGTATAGGGTTCCATTATCTATCATAAGACATGGGTACATTGGTGCACCCCTTGAAAAATTTGGGAAGAGTACCTTGGCCCACCCCTTAAATTTTGGAAATTGCCAAATCTAAAAATTTGGTGTGGTAGCCTAGGACCATAGTATGTACCTCTATCAGTATTGGGTGTCTATGTCGTTCCCTTTCATGGGTAAAAAATTGCCAAAAATTCAAATTTCGGGGGTTTTTGACGTAATTTATCCCCTTTGATGAGGTGTTATTACCCTATATAGTTATATGAGCGTATACAGGAGTCTATTATCTTTCATAAGATATGGGTACATTGGTGCACCCCTTTAAAAATTTGGGAGGGGTACCTTGGCCCACCCCTTAAATTTTGGAAATTGCCCAATTTAAACATTTGGTATTATAGTACAGGACCCTAATATGTATTATGATAAATTTGGATGGTCCACCTCGTTCCCTTTTAGGGGGTACAAAATTGCCAAAATATAAACGTAAGCAATACGTAGTACCACGTGTTTGGATTTTGGTCGATTTTATCCCCGTTGATGAGGTCCTATTACCTTATATGGTTATATGGGCGTATACAGGTGTCCATTACCTTTCATAAGACATGGGTACATTAATGCACCCCTTGAAAAATTTGGGAGGGGTACCTTGGCCCACCCCTTAAATTTTGGAAATTGACCAATTTAAACATTGGGTATTATAGTATAGGACCCTAATATGTATTATGATAAATTTGGATGGTCCACCTCGTTCCCTTTTAGGGGTATAAAATTGTCAAAAATATAAACGTAAGCAATACGTTGTACCACGTGTTTGTTCTTTTGTCCCATTTATTCCCTTGGATGAGGTCCTACTACATTATATAGTTATATGGTTATGTATAGGGGTCTATTTCCTATCATAAGACATGGGTATATTGGTGCACCCCTTGAAAAATTTGGGAGGGGTACCTTGGCCCACCCCTTCAATTTTAGAAATTGCCCATTTTACACATTTGGTATAATAGTATAGGACCCTAATATATATTACTATAAATTTGGATGGTCCACCTCGTTCCCTTTTAGGGGTACCAAATTGCCAAAATTTTAGTACAGCCACGTGTTTGGACTTTTGACCTAATTTATCGCCTTTGATGAGGTGTTATTATCCTATATGGTTATATGGGCGTATACAGGGTTCATTACCTTTCATAAAACATGGGTATATTAATGCACCCCGGGAGAGGTACCTTGGCCCACCCCTTAAATTTTGGAAATTGCCCAATTTAAACATTTGGTATAATAGTATAGGACCCTAATATATATTACTATAAACTCGTTCCCGTTTAGGGGTACAAAATTGCCAAAATATAAACGTAAGCAATACGTTGTACCACGTGTTTCGTTTTTTTTACCTAATTTATTCCATTGGATGAAGTCCTATTACCTTATATCGTTATATGGTCACGTATGGGGATTCATTTCCTATCATAAGACATAGGTACATTTGTGCACCCTGGAGGGGTACTTTGGCCCACCCCTTTAATTTTGGAAATTGCCCCTTTTACATGTTTGGTATTATAATATAGGACCCTAATATAGATTAGTATAAATTTGGATGATTCACCTCGTTTCCTTTCATGGGTACGAAATTGCCAAATTTTAGTACAACCATGTGTTTGGTTTTGGCTCAATTTATCCCCTTGGATGAGGTCCTATTACCTTATATGGTTATATGGCCATGTATGTATTGGTCCATTTCCTATTATAAGACATGTGTACATTGATGCACCCGAGGGAGGGGATTCGGTATCATAGTACATGCCTCAACATGTATCATGATAAATTTGGATGGTCCATCTTGTTCCCTTTCATGGGTAAAAAATTGCTAAAATATAAACATAAGCAATATGTTGTACCATGTGTTTGGTTTCTGGCCCAATTCTTCCCCTTTGATGATGTTCTATTACGTTATATGGTTATATGGACATGTATATGGGTTCATTTCCTATCATAAGACATGGGTACATTGACGCATACTTTAAAAATTTGGGAGGGGTATCTTGGCTCATCCACTCGGTTTTAGAAATTGTTTAATATAAGCATTTGGTATCATAGTACAGGACCTCAATATGTACCACTATAAATTTGGATGGTCCACATCGTTCCCTTTCACGGGTAAAGAACTACCAAAAATCAAATTTTGGAGGTTATTGACCCCGTCTTATAAGGTTTTAACGCGTTATATGGATATGTACAGAGGTTTATTACCTTCATATGTTTATGTTCCCTTTTAAATTTGGGAATTATCAAATAACAAAATTCGGTAAACGTTTTTTATTACCCATTGGTGTCCCTCTTATGGCCAAATATTCAAAATTTAAAGGTTATTGACCGGCTTTATTATTGAATAAGTACAGGATTTATTACTTTTTTCATAAGACACAGGTGTGTTTGTGTACCAATCTTAAATTTTGGGAGGGGGTACATTTCTTATTGTCATATCAATAATTGGTAATTGTTCTTAGAATTGGGTGGTATCTCTTTCTTTGGGTAAATTATTGTCAAATATGAGTATGATCACGTGATCAGTTATTGACCTATGATGGGATTAGGAGCCCAGGACATTGGTACATTTAAACTTTATAGGATAATTTGAGAATGCGTCATTGGTATTGATTATTACAGCCAAATATAAACGTAAGCAATACGATGTACCACGTGATTGACCTTGATGAGGTAGTGTACAGGGATACATAGCTAACCTTATTGAATCTTATGACTCATAGTCTTAAGGAAATACATGCTACAACACTGGCAAAGTTATTGTTGATGCAATTTGATTGGTGGATCACTATCTTTCGTGCAATCTGATTGGCTGATCACTATCTTTCGTGCAATCTGATTGGTTGCTGATGTTCAAATCTTTGCTGCATTCAGTTTTAAGTTTTGTTTAACATTTAAAAATCTTGGTTTCGTTCAACATTTTGCACTCACTGATAAATATGATCAAAACCGTTTATTTGTTAATCGAATAGTTAAAAACCGGATAAAGTTTGACGGTTAACCGTGAAACGTAAAATTTTTTTGTTTGAAAGTTTTTGTTAAAAACTCTTGTTTCAAATTTGTTTGAATTTTTTGAAAACCGTTTATTTGTTAATCGAATAGTTAAAAAACCGGATAAAGTTTGACGGTTAACCGTGAAACGTAAAATTTTTAGTTTGAATTTTTTGTTTGAAACTTTGCTTGAAAATTCTTGCTTTCAAATTTTTGTTTGAATTTTTTGTTTCAGAATTTTGTTTGAAAATATTTTGTTTCAAAATTTTTTGTTTAAAAATTTTTCGTTTGAAATTTAAAAAAATTTTGTATCAAAATTTTGTTTAAAATTTTTGTTTGAAATTTTTCGTTTCCAAATTTTTTGTTTGAAATTTTTTGTTTCAAAATTTTGTTTGAATTTTTTTGTTTAAAATTTTTTCGTTTGAATTTTTTCGTTTCCAAGTTTTTCCGTTTCAAAAATTTTTTTTTCAAAATTTTGTTTCAAAGATTTTTGTTCGAAATATTTGTTTGTAAACTTTTTTGTTTGAAATTATTGTTTGGAAAATTTTGGTTTGACATCTTTTAAGTTTGTGCACTCATTAGTAAAGAACCGGAACTGTTTAGAACTAAAACCTCTGGCAACATTGTGGTGCACGTCAGAACATGATAATGCAATGACATCGGTTTTGCATCATCGTTCGAGTTAGTATTCATGGTAACGTCATCATGGCTACTTGTCTGCAGTTTCTAAATACGCGTGATGTGATGAAATCATTTACCAAGATTACTGATTTACAACAGAATGTACCTTATAGAATCTTAGCTAGCAAAAAAATCCCTACAAAGTTTGGATTAAGAATCGTAGTGAAGCTTGAAAATGATAAGAATATAATTTTACCAGCAAGATATTTACCCATGGAGGCATCAAAACAAGAAGAACTGCTGCGTTTCTTAAATACTGGATCTGTATCTTTATGTTACAAAGGATTCTTGGGTCGAAGTCATCAGTACACAGCCGGATTCGTCAGCAATTGTGATTCAAACGTCAGCACATTAGACATAGTTGTATGAATTTGGTTGGTCGGCATGACGTCTGTAACTGTGATGAAATCATGAATCAGCACATTCGACATCAGCAATAACTATAAACCAGCAAATACAGTGTCATCCCACGAAATCATTTGAGCAAGTGCTTTTCAGGAGGAAAGATGTGTACTTCTAACGATAAAGAGTTCATCTTCGCAAGCTATTATCCAATAAACAAAACATGTGATGATTGGTATCAGTGCTAGAACATTTGAACCAGTGATTCGATTGGGCAAAGCAGAACAATTTGGTGTACAACTGACCTGTGAAGAATGGCACGAATCGACCAAATGAACGATGAGCTAAATGTGACCATAGTCAAATCATTAGGCTCAAATCATGAAGTGGTCCTCGAAGAGAAGATGGTGCTGTTACGTAAAAAGAGTACATTCCATGTCCCTCGCAACATGGTGTATCTAACACAAACGGAATGGAACAAATTTATCAACGTATTTCAGTGTGTGAAACATGCAGTGGAAGTGTGTAACAAAACAAGTATATTCCTTCAAAAATGTGTTATGCATATTGTACAACATGTATCTAGATATTGTGATGGTTGTCAACATCGTTCGTGGGTGCATACCTGTATTGATAAACAGTTTATTGTGATCAAATGGACATTGAGTTTCCACCAATTGATATCGCAATAGACCTTAAAAGACTTCAATTGGAATTAAAATTATATGCTAAAGACAAACTAGTGCACGAAGTTCAAAATACATTGTATCGACAATATCCAGAACCACTATCTGGTATGGATGTATGTGGAGTGTAATAAAATGATCCATTTCAATGAAGTGTTTTTTTTTTCATTTCAAGTACAACCCCATGTTCTGACGTGCACCACAATGTTGCCAGAGGTTTTAGTTCTAACAGTTCCGGTTCTTTAAAAATTCGAAACAAAAAAAATTTTAAACAAAAAATTTGGAAACGAAAAATTTCAAACGAAAAAATTTTAAACAAAAAATTTTCAAACAAAATTTTGCAACAAAAAAATTTCAAACAAAAAAATTTTCAAACAAAAACTTTCAAACAAAAAATTTGAAACAAAATTTGGAAACGAAAAATTTTTTCAAACAAAAATCTTGAAACAGAAAAAAAAATTGGAAACGAAAAATTTTAAACAAAAAAATTGAAACAAAAATTTACAGACAAAAAATTTTAAACAAAATATTTTCAAACAAAATTTTGAAACAAAAAAATTCAAACAAAAATTCGAACAAATTCAAACAAATGGACATTGAGTTTCCACCAATTGATATCGCAATAGACCTTAAAAGACTTCAACTGGAATTAAAATTATATGCTAAAGACAAACTAGTGCAAGAAGTTCAAAATACATTGTATCGACAATATCCAGAACCACTATCTGGTATGGATGTATGTGGAGTGTAATAAAATGATCCATTTCAATGAATTGTGTTTTTTCATTTCAAGTACAACCCCAGGTTCTGACGTGCACCACAATGTTGCCAGAGGTTTTAGTTCTAACAGTTCCGGTTCTTTAAAAATTCGAAACAAAAAAAAATTTTAAACAAAAAATTTGGAAACGAAAAATTTCAAACGAAAAAATTTTAAACAAAAAATTTTCAAACAAAATTTTGCAACAAAAAAATTTCAAACAAAAAAATTTTCAAACAAAAACTTTCAAACAAAAAATTTGAAACAAAATTTGGAAACGAAAAATTTTTTCAAACAAAAATCTTGAAACAGAAAAAAAAATTGGAAACGAAAAATTTTAAACAAAAAAATTGAAACAAAAATTTACAGACAAAAAATTTTAAACAAAATATTTTCAAACAAAATTTTGAAACAAAAAAATTCAAACAAAATTTTGAAACAAAAAATTTCGATACAAAAATTTTTAAACGAAAAATTTCAAACGAAAAAATGTCAAACCAAAGTTTCAAACTTTTTAAATGTTAAAATAAAACTGAATGCAGCAAAGATTTGAACATCAGCAACCAATCAGATTGCACGAAAGATAGTGATCAGCCAATCAGATTGCACGAAAGATAGTGATCCACCAATCAAATTGCATCAACAATAACTTTGCCAGTGTTGTAGCATGTATTTCCTTAAGACTATGAGTCATAAGATTCAATAAGGTTAGCTATGTATCCCTGTACACTACCTCATCAAGGTCAATCACGTGGTACATCGTATTGCTTACGTTTATATTTGGCTGTAATAATCAATACCAATGACGCATTCTCAAATTATCCTATAAAGTTTAAATGTACCAATGTCCTGGGCTCCTAATCCCATCATAGGTCAATAACTGATCACGTGATCATACTCATATTTGACAATAATTTACCCAAAGAAAGAGATACCACCCAATTCTAAGAACAATTACCAATTATTGATATGACAATAAGAAATGTACCCCCTCCCAAAATTTAAGATTGGTACACAAACACACCTGTGTCTTATGAAAAAAGTAATAAATCCTGTACTTATTCAATAATAAAGCCGGTCAATAACCTTTAAATTTTGAATATTTGGCCATAAGAGGGACACCAATGGGTAATAAAAAACGTTTACCGAATTTTGTTATTTGATAATTCCCAAATTTAAAAGGGAACATAAACATATGAAGGTAATAAACCTCTGTACATATCCATATAACGCGTTAAAACCTTATAAGACGGGGTCAATAACCTCCAAAATTTGATTTTTGGTAGTTCTTTACCCGTGAAAGGGAACGATGTGGACCATCCAAATTTATAGTGGTACATATTGAGGTCCTGTACTATGATACCAAATGCTTATATTAAACAATTTCTAAAACCGAGTGGATGAGCCAAGATACCCCTCCCAAATTTTTAAAGTATGCGTCAATGTACCCATGTCTTATGATAGGAAATGAACCCATATACATGTCCATATAACCATATAACGTAATAGAACATCATCAAAGGGGAAGAATTGGGCCAGAAACCAAACACATGGTACAACATATTGCTTATGTTTATATTTTAGCAATTTTTTACCCATGAAAGGGAACAAGATGGACCATCCAAATTTATCATGATACATGTTGAGGCATGTACTATGATACCGAATCCCCTCCCTCGGGTGCATCAATGTACACATGTCTTATAATAGGAAATGGACCAATACATACATGGCCATATAACCATATAAGGTAATAGGACCTCATCCAAGGGGATAAATTGAGCCAAAACCAAACACATGGTTGTACTAAAATTTGGCAATTTCGTACCCATGAAAGGAAACGAGGTGAATCATCCAAATTTATACTAATCTATATTAGGGTCCTATATTATAATACCAAACATGTAAAAGGGGCAATTTCCAAAATTAAAGGGGTGGGCCAAAGTACCCCTCCAGGGTGCACAAATGTACCTATGTCTTATGATAGGAAATGAATCCCCATACGTGACCATATAACGATATAAGGTAATAGGACTTCATCCAATGGAATAAATTAGGTAAAAAAAACGAAACACGTGGTACAACGTATTGCTTACGTTTATATTTTGGCAATTTTGTACCCCTAAACGGGAACGAGTTTATAGTAATATATATTAGGGTCCTATACTATTATACCAAATGTTTAAATTGGGCAATTTCCAAAATTTAAGGGGTGGGCCAAGGTACCTCTCCCGGGGTGCATTAATATACCCATGTTTTATGAAAGGTAATGAACCCTGTATACGCCCATATAACCATATAGGATAATAACACCTCATCAAAGGCGATAAATTAGGTCAAAAGTCCAAACACGTGGCTGTACTAAAATTTTGGCAATTTGGTACCCCTAAAAGGGAACGAGGTGGACCATCCAAATTTATAGTAATATATATTAGGGTCCTATACTATTATACCAAATGTGTAAAATGGGCAATTTCTAAAATTGAAGGGGTGGGCCAAGGTACCCCTCCCAAATTTTTCAAGGGGTGCACCAATATACCCATGTCTTATGATAGGAAATAGACCCCTATACATAACCATATAACTATATAATGTAGTAGGACCTCATCCAAGGGAATAAATGGGACAAAAGAACAAACACGTGGTACAACGTATTGCTTACGTTTATATTTTTGACAATTTTATACCCCTAAAAGGGAACGAGGTGGACCATCCAAATTTATCATAATACATATTAGGGTCCTATACTATAATACCCAATGTTTAAATTGGTCAATTTCCAAAATTTAAGGGGTGGGCCAAGGTACCCCTCCCAAATTTTTCAAGGGGTGCATTAATGTACCCATGTCTTATGAAAGGTAATGGACACCTGTATACGCCCATATAACCATATAAGGTAATAGGACCTCATCAACGGGGATAAAATCGACCAAAATCCAAACACGTGGTACTACGTATTGCTTACGTTTATATTTTGGCAATTTTGTACCCCCTAAAAGGGAACGAGGTGGACCATCCAAATTTATCATAATACATATTAGGGTCCTGTACTATAATACCAAATGTTTAAATTGGGCAATTTCCAAAATTTAAGGGGTGGGCCAAGGTACCCCTCCCAAATTTTTAAAGGGGTGCACCAATGTACCCATATCTTATGAAAGATAATAGACTCCTGTATACGCTCATATAACTATATAGGGTAATAACACCTCATCAAAGGGGATAAATTACGTCAAAAACCCCCGAAATTTGAATTTTTGGCAATTTTTTACCCATGAAAGGGAACGACATAGACACCCAATACTGATAGAGGTACATACTATGGTCCTAGGCTACCACACCAAATTTTTAGATTTGGCAATTTCCAAAATTTAAGGGGTGGGCCAAGGTACTCTTCCCAAATTTTTCAAGGGGTGCACCAATGTACCCATGTCTTATGATAGATAATGGAACCCTATACATGACCATATAACTATATAAGGTAATAGGACCTCATCCAAGGAGATAAATTAGGTCGAAAACCAAACACGTGGTATAACGTATTGCTTACGTTTATATTTTGGCAATTTTGTACCCCTAGAAGGAAACAAGGTGGACCGCCCAAATTTATCACGATACATATTAGGGTCCTATACTATAATACCCAATGTTTAAATTGGGCAATTTCCAAAATTTAAGGGGTGGGCCAAGGTACCCCTCCCAAAAAATTAAAGGGGTGCATTAATATACCCATATGTTATGAAAGGTAATGGACCCTTGTATACGCCCATATAACTATATAGGGTAATAACACCTCATCAAAGGGGATAAATTAGGTCAAAAAACCCCGAAATTTGAATTTTTGGCAATTTTTTACCCATGAAAGGGAACGACATAGACACCCAATACTAATAGGGGTACATACTATGGTCCTAGGCTACCATACCCAATTTTTAGATTTGGCAATTTCCGAAATTTAAGGGGGGTGGTCCTATGTACCCCTGCCAAAATTTAGGGGGTGGGCCAAGGTACCCCTGCCAAAATTTAGAGGGGGTGGTCCTAAGTACCCCTCGGTCATTGACCCTGGGCCAAGGTCATTGACCTTTGACCTATGACGTCACAAAAATTTTTGCTGACTCGGCTCAATATACGCCGGGGACTACTACTTTCGTGAGCAAGGAATCAAGGGTTAGTACCTATGTGCATTGCTCTTATCAATTTACTTAAATATGAAACACGATACACGGTATTTTAACCGAAAAAGATAGTATCCTATTAGTTATACAACCTGTCGTCAAACAAAGTGTTAGAAACAACCAGGAACACTAACATTGATATACACATATTCAGATCATATCTTGCCCCCCCACTTTTAACGTCCAATCGCCGCCACTGGCTCTACCATTGAGCCACCACGCCCCCCAAAATTAAGTGTTAGTGGTAACACACATAAATCACATGTTGAATAGCCGGTTTATCGCTACAAATGACAGAGAGATTTCTTGGGTGACAAAGAGTCGGTAACTGATAGGGATACGCACGAGACAAGATTTGAGGCTGTCTCGTGTCGAAAATGTGATGTAAAAGTGATGTCTCGACTCGAAAAACGTATATTTTTTCTATTGGAAGAGCTGTCTCGCGATTCGAATTTTCTCAGGAAAATTCTGTCTCGACTCGACTCGTGCGCATCCCTAGTAACTGATATCTTCCACAACATCCGCCAGCGGGGTTCGATGCTTCCCTGTCTTACTCAGAAGCGATCCTGTTTCCTGCAATTTATTCACTAGCGACCATATTATGTTCCTATCTGGGGCAGAACGTGAGGCAAAGTTGCGTGTAAATGCCCTTTGCGTAGCAACAACAGATCCCGTTCTCCAAAAACTTTTTGACGATAAAATCATGTTGCTCCAAAGAGTACATTGTTGTAACTGTGTCGTGATCATATTGATACAGTAGCACAGCATAATTCTCAATACAACAGCCCAGTTTCCTGTTTCTTATTGACCGTCGCGAGGTTGCCATCTAACGAAGAAACTCAAATCTCCCCACCGCACCTCATCTAATTCCAATTCGGTACAGTGGCGAATATTTGCTGCTTTTCTAGAGGCGTGGCCAATATTACCCCAAATTAATTTAAACCAGTAAACATAGTTCCATAAATCTCCCATCGCTCCTTGATCATTTGCCAGAAACCGCATGAAAATCGGACTTCAGTTAGAAATTCTAAACCCAAATGAAATCCGTGAGTTTTAGAAGAATCACCTTGTATATGTTCTATGATGCACCTTATAGGAAAGGTGTTTTTAGTTGTTCCTATAACTATTCTCTGAACTTATAGTTGCAATTGTTTTATTTCTGACAAAAAGCGTCAGCTTCATTGTGTGATGAAAAGTAGTTTATAGTAATACCTCGCAAAAGACATACAAGAGGTATTGGACTCAAGGCAGAAAAATAAATTTGCTTTTCTTGAAATAGGTCATAACATTTCATTCGTTACATTATATGGTTTTCGTTTCCAAATATGAAGTGTCGTAAATTATCGTAAGTGGTAATATTCAATATAAATTACACCGAATCTACCTTACACCAAAATTTCCCCACACCGAGTTTTCCATACACCGAATTTTCCTACACCCATTAATTACATGTATTAGGAGCAACATTTAGTCACAGGAACCACTTGTTTGCTCTTGGACCTAATAAGCTGTTAAAACGGGACTGGAGATTAGATTAGACTGAAGAGTAGAGTAGATGGCACTAGCGCGGGCCCCGATTGGGAGCAATCGGCTTAAGGCCGGCCCTGCCCGCGTTGCGGTATCGGGAATTTCCCGAGACGTGGTCATCTGTGCTCAAAGCAAAGATGCCAACCCGTAACTCCTCAAGTTGTATTGCGACGTTTCCTTTCGTTTTTCTTTTCTCTCTCTCTCTCTTTTTTTTTTTTTTTTTTTTTTTTTTTTTTTGTCCCTAAGTTTTGGTTTAGGAAAGAAATAGGCCTACGTAGTAACTGAGAATTATAATGGGTCAGATGGAGTTGAGTCTGGGCTATTGAGTAATGCAAACGCATAAACCCAACAATGTACAGATGTTAAAAGACATTTGATACAAAAGAACAATCTAGAACATTTTCCCAAAAATTCATACAAAAAGGTTCCCCACATATTTCCAATTGATTCAGAAACTTCACCAAACGGGATCAAATCCCGCAAGTTGACAACACTGATTGAAGAAAAAGAACTGTAATCCCTTTGTCTCCACCTCACCTGTTTGTGTGTTTTTCGAAGGGTATGAATTTTTATATATCTTGTTGGTACTGAAAGCTTTTACACTGTACAGGTATTGTTGAGACCAGAACCTAATAAACATAGTAAAACACAACATGGGATATCTTGGAAACTACTTCGTATAAGCTTCAGATGTCTCCACCATCGTCAACAAAATATAATGACAAACATGTCCATGTAAGTCCAACCTCTCTAAAAGCATCATTTCTGGTCGAAGAACTGGTCCCAACGAGGTCGGTTTGACAGCATGTGGCTGACAAGTTATGCGTTACATGTATGTGTATGTGTATGTGTGTATATATATATATATATATATATATATATATATATATATATATATATATATATATATATATATATATATAATATGTATGTATGTATGTATGTATGTATGTAATCACTTGCCTTCATTTGTCTGTTGTACTTTTTGTGTTTATAAAACATGTATTTGATTTTGCAGATGGTATAGCTCGAGCTGGAGCAGCTGGTTTTAATGAATTGCGAAATGCAGTATTTGCTAAAGTTGCACACCATTCGATTAGAAAGATTGCAAGAAATGTATTTCTACATATTCACAACCTGGATCTCAGTTTCCATTTAAATCGACAGACTGGAGCTCTTTCTAAGGTACGTTAATATTTAAAATGTCTATGAAATGTCCAGTTTTATTGAAGATAGGATGTAAACGATTGATAGGGTTTTGCCTTATGATTATCGCATTTCATATAGTGAGGTTGAAAGCACGGTTGCAGTAAATCTAGAAGGCGAAGAGAATTGGAAAAGGTGTAGTTATTGTTGTCACCACAAAAGTTCAGTTACGCAAAAATTAAAAGAGGAGCAGGTAAAACTATTTTATTTCTTATTTTTTGATTTATAGGTTGAAAAGTGTTTAACCTTACACCCTTGTGTAAAGAGTACGAGAGTGATTTTGGTGTATGTTCGACATTGGATTAAATTACTTCTATATGGTTATATAGCAAGGGTTGGCTTCACAATTATTAGATTAATTTCCAGTTTTGTGAGATGTTTCGAGTGTCGTGAACCAGTGGCGATCGCCTCTCCCCTTCCCCCCCCCCCCCAGAAGAGTAACCTTTCTAATCTATATTATAAAAGAGAACGTACAAATCCTTTGTTCCCTCATCACGCTAATACGGCTGAACCAATTTCTTTTATTTTTGGGGGGTTATTAGGATTTGGACCCTAGATGGTTTTTATCATATCACTTTAATTTTTAATTACCAGTGTCTTCAGATAATTGACCATTCAAGTGTCCATAACGTACAAATCCTTTGTTAGTTCATCATAGGTAAAAATAAACGTATTTATATGCAACCCGCATGACCGTGTCACTCGGCGGGTTAACATAAATGACAGGCGCTATAATGTTAACATTTACTGCAATTTGAAAGCGAAAAAGTAAAAATTATCTAAGTAACAAAGTTTATTGCGTTCCGGGGTGACCACAGCGAAGCGGGGTGAACACTGCTAGTTTTATATATATAAATAAAACCCATCCCAGAGTTTGGAGTTCTTAAAAGTAGCTCTAAGTAACAGTATTACAACCCACCGTTCCCCCTAGAAGTCCGTCCTGGATCCGCCCCTGTCGTGAACCTACTTGAGTTAACAGGTAACAACATTAGATACAGGAATGAAGGCAGTGAGAGTTAGTGTTTTAATTACACATCACTTAATAAAATATTGTTTGGGTGTAAAAAAAATCATTCGGATATGTAGTCGTTATTTCCTAAAATATTTTCATTCCACCAATTCTTTTATAATCACTTACCTACCATTACCATGTTTTCTTCTCTCCTATTGTCACTGCAAAGTGAAAAAGATCCATTAAGCTACCAAAAGTGTTCTTCAATTACTGAAAAATTGAATAGCATTACTGAAAAATTGAACTATTCGATCTTGTGTACGACAGTAATGGAATGGGACGTGAGTAATTTGGGTCTCGACTTTTGTCCGGGTCATGTGGATCTGCGTCTCGTTTCTCATATCCAGTTTGACTCAGTGAACCGGGCAAATCCGAAGACCCAATCATGCCTGGAAAGCCAGACAGACCCGGAGACTGACAAGCAACCGAAGTATCAGCTGCGCAGTATTACTGTAAAATTTTATATCTGATAAATGAGGTTCACTGCTTGAGATCAAACATGCATTTATTCGATTCTGAGTGTAGAAATCAAGATACTATTTTGAATATTTCAAATAGAATTTCATGTTTATTCGACTTCAAATCGCTGAATCTACGGACTTCGTAACATCTTTATAGTAAAGCAAATCTGCTTCCTGTATATGGTGAAGACAAGGTCCATGTGTTTTCAGGGAACGAACTCCCCTGTCGAGAATTGATGTATAAAAATTGTTGTCAATGTTGGAGCGTAAATGTTTTTTAATGATACTTTAGATAATCTTTTCTTAGTGTTAGAATACGTTCTATTATCGTAAGATACAGAATTCATAAAGTTTCATAAACTTTTTCCTACAAATTTTAACTCATGATATGGGAAACCTTCTGGAACTCATAGAAAGATTCCAATCAAAATTCTGTCTATCATAGATTAGGTCGAGCTGCAATTTTTCATTTTTCTCGATCAGTTAGCATGGATTGGCCCCTTTTCTATCTTTACATTTATAAGTAGATATCTAGCTCTGCAGGACGACTCTTTACATGTAGTTTATCTTACTTTGTAAGATAAAGAAAAGGTCAATGTAAAATTTACATATACCTCAATATATTTAACTTTTTTTTTTTTTTTTTTTTTTTTACTACACTACATCTCAAGAAAGACTACGCTGTGTGATGTTCATGTCAAAATTAAGGAAAGACAGAGATGACAATGTGATTATTTACACGCATTATCGTTCAACACACTGCAACCAACATACACTTGTGTTATTGTTCAGTCAACGAAGGGATCCCATAGGAAAAGAAGTCTGGAGTCTATTATGTGATGAAGTCATCAATTACACCTTACACTACCTAATCAGCAGGGAAGATTTTTCCTTATGAAGATGTACTGATGATGAAACAAATATTAGGGAGAAATATTGGGTTTTATATATTGTAATGCATGGAGAGTCTTCAGCGTTGTTTGAAGAATATTTAAATATGTACTTTTATATAATATGAGGACATCATATTTAAACATTTTTTAGATTATTCTGGGTAAAGTTACGTTATTGTTTAAACTTATAACAACGTAATAATTCATACAGATAATTTCACGTTGAGAAAATAGATGATGAATTAAACGTATCGTAAATTATAATAACAATAACAGTTCCTTTGGATTTTTTTTAAAAACTATCAGAGACTTTGGTTTGAAAATCCAACCAGTGTACTGTTCGTTTATGATTGTTGTATCATACTAGATTTATTTAAAGTGAAAATTTAATATGGGAAACTCTTGGTTACTTTATAGTTAGAGAACTGCACGCCTTTAGACGATGATTTGTGTTTTAGCTTATAGTAAATGCCACAAGTGGATTTTTTTCACATTATTGGCTGCATGAAGCCGTTGAATAATAACTGTGCAGGGCAGTGTTTAACTCAATTATAATAGTAGGTATAATTTTCCCTAATGGGTCGCTTTCATGATATTCTTGATAACATAATTCGAACATGATTTAAGGAATTCAGTTTGGAATGTATCACCAGAATGAAATTTGACAAAATAATTGTAATTAGATGTTTATTCTTCAGTAAGGGCTCAAATGTTCTGTTCATGTTGTTTGTGGATTGCTATGGAGAAAGGATAGGCTTAACGTAATGCTTCCCGAATGTTTGGACACCACAGACTGTTTGCTGTTGATCAGAACTTCCAGCGCTATCCGTGTGATCAGCCGCGTAACAACATTTTGAATATAGGAGGGGGCAAGTCTTTTTGTTGCGCCCCTCTCACAACAGCGCTCCCCCATCACAGCGCGTAATTTCCATTCATCTTTACAGTATTACTGCTATGTATTTTTTTTCGTGTGTGTGGGGAAAATAATTGTAATTTCGTAAAACAGCTATACATTTGAAAAATTAAAATATTGACTTACTTGAAGTAAAGGCAGCTTCTTCACCTACCCAATGTATTCATTCAACACAAGAGTCGTACATTAGTAAAACTAGTAGACCTTATTTGATTTGCGTCGAGATATGTATGAAGTACAGTTTACTACTAATTAATCACTAAATAGTACGACATGATTGCTCCGTATACGTTCGCGACTAAAGCCACATTCTCACTCTCCAGAACTCAGAGGCTGAAGACATATCACAGCCACAAAAAAATTTCTCTAAAGTGATCAACAGATTCTCACAATACACCTACACACACACTTTTCTTATTTTACTTTCACACCACATTAATCTTCAAATGTTTCAGTACATAGATTGAACTGCACTTTGTATTTATACACCGGACTAGAGATGCAAAATAGCCGGAATTTTGAGACGTGCTTTATTTTCATTTAAAAAACGCCTTTAGGAAAGAAAACATAAATGTTCGCTCTTTTGACACAACTAGAATCTCAAAAGTCCCACCTTGGTTGCCTAACCATGATATCATGTTCTTGAAATTTATACATCTTGAAATGTGTTGTTTGGATTGCTTAAAGTCAAACTGGCAGACAAGAAAAAAGTATCACTGCCGTTCCAGAAATATTATTGTTTCATATACACTTCAATACCTAATATTAGAGCCGAGAAGGCTTCATAATTTTGTTCATATTTCAGAAGAAAATGTTTCACTAATAGCAGCAGCACAATATGATTTAGTTTAAGGAACTGGAGCAACAAAGCTTAGTGCGGTGGCTCTTACCTTTTATTTTTCTTCATAATACATATATATATATATATATATATATATATATATACAGTATAATCTCGTTAACACGAACTCGCTTAAGTCGAACACTCGGTTAGGACGAACAAAATTTCAGTCCCAGCATCGCTGTACGTTATCTTATAGGAAGTTTTATCGGTTAACACGAATTTCGGTTAGCACGAATTACGAACTAATTTTTAGTCCCTTGAGTCAGTAAAGGTTTTTATTTAACACGGACTTTCAATCCTTTTTTTTTTTTCAGATCATTTTTCTTATTTCAGATTTCACTCCAGATCAGTTTTTGTCATACAGTATTTACACAGACAAAAATTGCCTTGTAAATAAGAGAAAAACCAGAAACAGGTACCTTTACTCTCTTATGAGGTGTTCATTCTGTCCTCCGTCAAGCGCTGCACATGCAGTTGCTTGGCAGACGAGCTGCTGACGACATTCGAGACAAAACATCTTCTCTCCCCTGTAACTCCAAACTGGTGACAGCAATCATAAATACCTTTCCGTTACTAGCCGTACTCACCCTACTAGCGGAGTTATCAATTTTATAACTTGACCTGGATTTTCTGCCTGGAAACTTTTTTTTTTTTTTAATCTTCGAAGATAGGATAATAAACTTACTGCAGTGTTTTCACTTTTCAGAGGATGGTACCGAGGCCGAAACTAGTCTCGATCTCGATGTTAACTCGAATTTGAGACTGAGTGCTTTTCGAAATCGAGACGAGACCGAAAATCTGTCTCGTCTCGATACAATTCTATGGATGGTATCAAGACCGAGACTACTCAGTCTCGTCTCGATACCATGTCTAGTGTTTTCTATGACATACATAATATACTGCAGTGGTATGTATAGTCTGTATACTGTTGTGCGTATGTATGGAGAAAATGTATTCGAATAATAAAATTTGGGTCCCCGGTTAACACGAATTCTTTTAACACGAACTCCTGATTTTTCAGTCCCTTGAAATTCGTGTTAACGAGGGTTTACTGTATATATATATATATTATTAAAGTTAGACTATGATGGGAAAAGAAAGCTGGAACACACTGTTGTTTCTTCGCTAAATATGAAATATTAAAAGAAAAAAATCCCAAGCCAAAGAAGCATTGAAAAGATATTCGTTTTTTTAAGCAGTTTTTCCCGAGACCTTAAACCACTATTCAGAACAGTTATTGTTCCCACCACTAACTTGTCACTAAAACTTTTTTTGTCGTTAAACATTATTCTAAGAACTGCACAAACAATTCGTTCGAACTAAAAAAAAAAAAAAAAAAAAAAAAAAAAAAAAAAAAAAAAGCTATACATTAACCCTTTTCAGATTTCCACTTTTTAAGGTAAATTTTAGACTTTCAGTCAAGCAGCTATTGCGTCGAGACTATTTATCCTGGAATCATGGTTCATACCCCGTTTTATTCGGAATGAAAGTGTTTTCCTAATTTGTAAATCTCCCTAATAAGTACCTAAGGCAATAAAATTCCTGTCCAAATTGGGGAAAAAAGGATTTTAAAAAAAAGTCTCCATTTCCTGCGAATTTCTTCCCTCCGGTACACAACATGCACATGCAAATGTTACCCCAAAAACACTTTGCTTTATTCCAAACAAAACGAGGTATGAACCATGATACTGGGGTAAATTGTCTTGGTGCTAAAATTCATTTACTATTTTTTCCTAATATCTATTATTATTATTCAACAAGCTCTAGTGTCAAGACTCTTTATCGTAGGATCATAGTTCGTAGCTCTTTGTATTTGTAATGAAGGAATGTTTCCAACTGTACCATTCAAATTTCCCCATTATGTACCAGAAGTGAAAAAATCCCGCTCAAATTGGGAAAAAGAGATTTTTGTCAGGAAAAATAACATTTTTGAGAATTTCTTCCCCCAGATACACGCTAGCGCCACGGCATTGGTACAGTTCGAAACGTTACTTCATTAGAAACAAAATGAGGTACGAACCGTGGTCCTACAATGAACACTCTTGACGCTAGAGCTTGTTAAATAACAATACATTAGTAACTGTTACCCAATAATGGGGAGGGAAATTTAGTAAATCAGCTCTAGCACCAAGACTATTTATTCTAGGGTTATGGTTTGTACCTTTTTGTTTCTAATGAACCAGCGTTTTAAATCGTATCACTTGCATGTCCCTATCTTGTATCTGAGGAGACAAATTCCTGCCCAAAATGTATAAAGAAAAGCGGGAAATTCAAATTTTCAAAAATTAAGTTTCTCGGAATCATATCTCCTCAGTTACATGACAGCGCAATGGTAGTGGTACCGTTGGAAACGTTGCATCATTACGAAAAAACTGAGGTGCAGACCATGACTTCACGACAAATAGGGATGACCTGCAGTTATTTTAAATTCGTTGACTAAAAATGTATAGTAGGGGATTTTTTTTTTTTAAATCACTATTTACGCTACGATCCATGGTTTGTACCTTGTTTTGTTTGAAATGGTGGTAGGTTTTAAACGGTACCACTTATATGTCCCTGAGGGGAGGAATTCCCGAAAAAAGAAAAAGATCTGAAAAATCCCCTTTTTTCTACTTTGGGCGGAATATTGCCACTTCTGATACACAATAGGGAAATTTGAGTGATACAGCTAGAAACATTTCCTTATTACGAACACAACTATGTATGGACCATGATCCTAGGATTAATAGCGGTGTTAGAATTTTTTTTTTTTTTTAAAAAAAAGAAGCTCTAAAATTTATCCTTTTCTTTGTTCTTTCGTCCATGTTTGTGATGTCACTGTCCCCAGGCATCGCAAACGTGACTGCAAAATGCCCATGAAATACATACTTTGATGCTTCCCCGCTTGAATGAATGCAAAATCACGGTGTGAAAAGCTTTACTAGAGATTTATAAAGCAAATTCCGAAGGTCGACGCCATCGTTCAGATCTTTACCGAAAGTCCCCAAAGGGTTAATATATTTGGCCATCTTTTTCTTATGAGTGATCAATTATTCTTGATTGTTGAACTTCTCATATTTACTTTTCTTTAGAATCCAGTAATTAAGCCTCTCTTTTTTCTTACAATGTTGAACAAAGGTGGAAAATACTTTCTTCATAAAGTTGAAATAAAAAAAAAAATCAAAATTTGATAGGCATAAAAGCGGTGGAAAAAACTGTTTTTAAAGGCTGTTTTTTAAATCTTTGCGTACGTAACATCCAACTTTTAATACGTTTAACAAGAACGGAATAATATAGTTTCAATTTGATTAAATGTTCCATGTACAAAATACCGAGCCACTGTGATCCTATAGCTCATTTCGACACAAAAACTGCATACTTCAAAGAGCAGAATTCACAGTTTTCCGAAGACAGTTGCACGGTAGGAGCTATTTGTGAATTCTCTACACAGTTCCTTCACGTCCAGTGAGTCAAGCCTGTCCGAGTATGCATTAAGAACTGCAAAATGGTTCAGTCTTGCCTGGGTTATTGTGAACCTCAGGTAAGTTTTGAGACGCCGCAACATTGAAAAACTTCTTTCAGCAGTTGCAGATGTCGCCGGGATGACAAGCAGGAGACGGACTTTCAACACTTCAGGAAACAACTCTCTTGTTTCTTTACAGAGTTTCTTAAAGTTCTCAAGCAGGTCTCTCAGATTTTTTGAAGTAGGAATAATGGTGAGTAACTGTTGCATCTGTTGTTGTAGTCGGTCCGGATTGACATTGTATGCTTTTAAAATGTCACTAATATCGTGAGAGAAGTTGCCTTCCAGAATTACGTCCTCTATTGCACGATACTTCTTCAGTTCAGGCTGATGGAATAGACTAAATTTTGCAAATAATATTGTCCAAACATTCATAACAGGTTGCGCGAGATTTCTCTTCTGCGGTGTTGAATTGGTAATTTTTCGCGGATGTCTGCGAGTGTTGTAGTCTTTTCGGGGTCTGTTTCCTGCGCGGTAGCTGAGGAGATCCTTGTTTGCTCTATCGAAGACCACCCCTATACAATCAGGGGCGACAAAATGAAGAATAAATATGTCTACAGCGCCCTTGGTGCAATATTATACCCTTTTGTGTTCTATCGAAGGCGCCCCTATACAATCAGGGGCGACAAAAGGAATAATTAATATATCTACAGCGGCCTTGGTACAATATTACATCTTTCTTTGTTCTATCGAAGGCGCCCCTATATAATTAGGAGCGACAAAAGAAATAATTAATATATCTACTGCGCCCTTGGTGCAATATTATTTCTTTTTTATTCTATCTAAGGCCAGGAACGACGAAAGGAATAATTAACATATTTACAATACTCCGTCATTGTAACATTATTTCCTTTTTTATTCTATCGAAGCATTATGTCGCCCGTACATAATGAGGTGCGACATAGGATTAAGAAAATGTTTATATCGCTGCTTGACTGTCATATAGATATTTTTTTTTATTTCTTTATTTTATTGTATCAAAGGTGCTCTAGATAATCAACACAAAAGAACAGAAAAAGTGCCCATTAGTTATAATAATAGAAAGAACTGCACCCTATATTTTGTCGAAGATTTGGCAGTGAATACAAAACACTGCTTTTATACACAAACTTTTCATTCTTCAATCGGCTTTAAAAAAATGCAAAGCAATGATTAGGTGCCTTCGGCGCCCCCAATAACTTCTACCAGAACTTTGGGGGGGGGGGGGCAATGCCCCCTTGCCCCCCATCTTGTTACGCCACTGCGTGTGATCTTAGTTTCATAGTTGTGCTGTGTTGCTTAGATTACTTTTCTTAAGTGGCAAAGCATACATATTATTTATAACACCTAATAGAGCAAAACGGAACTGTCATATGACCTTCAATATTGCTCTTACGTCAAATCGTACAATGAACTGGAATAGTGTTTCAGTAAATGTAATATAGAAATATTACATTTCTGATTTCAAATTGTAATTGAGATTTTTAGAATTCTTTTTTTTTAATCAATTATATGTTTATCTTTAATTGTTCGTATTTTATAATTTTTTATTTACTTTTGATTGTTTATTATAGTTATTACATTATAGAAAGTTGCTTTGATAAGGAGAATTGGCCATTATTACAATAATTAGAATGATAATAAAGATAAGAATGACGTAATTTAGTGGTATATAAAACGCGAACGCACCAAAGAAAACAACAGTTTTGTATTTCGAACATGAAGGGTTAGGTAAGCCTGTACGAAGAGCTGTTCTTTTCTCAAATAAATGATTTATGATTGAGATATTAAATTCATTTTTCCATGTCTAATTCCTTCAGAAATATTGAGTCGATATAAGAGTACTTCAAAACCATAATTGATTGTTATTTACAACATCCCATGGCGACACAGCGGCTGCCGCCATTTTGCCTTTTCTCGATTTCAGGTGATAAGTTGTTTGGGATAGCATGTTTGTCCTACCAAATTGAAAATTGCTGGGCGCCTCCAACTTGTGCAGACCTAAAACTTTGATCTCTTAACATTTTTGCCTAAAACCACTTGAAAGGGGTGAAATCAGGGCCTACAGTAGCAATATTTTGGATATTAACGATATGTTTGCAAAGAGGAAACAACTGACATAGAGGCCTGCATTTGCGTGTGCATGTAGTCCGGGGTCATATCTTTATACTCAAAAATTCGCAGATCTGTAGCTGCTCCTAAAGGCCTGAAAAACAGTCTTAAAGTTGGGGAATTATGCTTATTTGGCATGTTTCACTCCACAATATCTCAAATGGGCCTGGATTAAAAAAAAAAAATAAAAAATAAAAATCTGAAACTTTGGGAATAGTTATCCTTTAGAATATAGTAACCTCAGTCTATAGACAGCCACTTGTTCACAAAGGGATGCCGTCCCCGTGTGAGGTTTCTTTTCATACTGACCTATTTGGTTTTTCTCTCGCTCGAAAAGTAATTGACAGGCAATAAACTGAACCCAAACCGTTACCAAATCTTTGTCAATAATCTTGTTTCTTTGACACAACCTCTCCCACACACAGTGTCAGACACATGGATGGAAGAGAGAGAGAGGGTGAGAGGGAAAGGTAGGCACTACGTATGGCAACGTTTAGTTTTTTCTTCTTCCGTAAGGACCACAAACTTTATGACGGTTTCTTTGTGCTAAATTCAGTCTTCCCGACTGGCTATCGTCTGGGCGCGCCTTCTATACCATAACACACAACAACAGCGCGTTTTGTGTTTTTTTTAGCAGAAGGAGGTCAAAGTATTAAGGAATGACGTCATACTCTAGGAGGTGTTTTGTTCGCAAACTCAACTGGAATTTCATTATTGTGAAGTAAAATAAAGAAGGATGAATGGTTAGTCCATCAAGACTTTCAAGCTCGTTTCTTTCCTCTAGTTGTGACTCACTGTCTTATCACATCCACACCAGCAGCAGAAGGCAAGAAAAGTCAAAATTCACACTTGGCAAAAAGTCTGTAAGTACTACTTGCTCTTGCTGCTTGATATTCAGCTGATATCAATGATATTCAGTCCTGTTTATTCTTGTTTTAACTGTCAATACATGCAAGAGATTGTTGTTCTTTCCTTTGATCTACATTCCCCAGTCAGTGAATACTCTCGCTGTAAACACTGATAGTGTAAGATCAATGCATTAGAACCTAATTATGCCGAAAACCCTTCCTTATAATCACAGGCTATTGGCAAAAAGAGTATCATCGTATCCCCCTGTGAGCAACCCTTAAATACAAATACTCATTCCACTATTTTAAATATTTGCAGGGTTTAATCAAGTAAAGCCAGCGACTTTAGCTATTTGAGTAGGTGGTTTTAAATTATGTTTCTTGGATTGGACTTCTCTCTGTTTCACTAAAGAGAACTACTTTCATTTAAAAATAGAGGCTCCGAAGCACATCAGGAGCTACGACTCTCTCAAAATGAACATTCCTTAGCTTTTGACCATTTCAGAAATTCGGATTTGACAGTCCTAAATAAAGAACCGGCTGGATGGAAAAGCGAGACAGAAAAGTACGGGTTCATTGATGGTATGTATAGTGTTTGAAATTTCTTCTGTTAAATTACCTGTACTTGTCGCTTGTTGAAGTTTAGCATGTATTTTCAGCACAAAAACTATGTGAGACGTGATCGTACAATTTGAAGTCCGAACTTTTTTAATACGTTCAAATTTTTTTCATGCTCTGCTACCGGGAAAAGAATTCAGGACTACATGCATTGAAAGGAGTATGCACCAGTCATTAGAACAGGGAGGGGTGCTAGAAAATAGTATTACAATCTAAAGATAAATTAAAACAGAAAATTATGCTTCATAAAATTATTTAGTTGTAAAGTATATTAGATGTTGATTTGGTAATAGAGAAAAAATAAGATAATTAATAATAATAATAATGACATACAGCTGGCTGGATTAGAATCTTAATGAACAAATCATAAAGGAGAAACGTATGATTGTTTTACTCAGAAATGTATCTATGAGTGTCCATAAACGTAGCCGTCAAAGAATAGCATTGAAGTCAACATATAGTAGTTTATAATTAGTTTTGCTTAGTAAGTGCGGTAGCCCAGATGTTTAAAGATGCTAGCCGAGACAGCCCATAAGGTGTACCACCTGGCCTATCTATTATCTTGGCTAGTTCAGACACTTGGGGATACCTTCATGTCAAGCCCGAAATTTTTGGTGTCCATTTCTCAGTAACTAAACTGGCCGGGAAGTTGGAATTTGCTGATCCAGGGAGCCTCTAAGAAACAATACCTGGCTCATGTAAATTGTTGACCAGCTCAGGCATTTTCGGGTTATGAGAAATGAGCTCCAAAATTTCGGCACTCTTATTTCAGTAACCAAATTAGCTCAGAAGCTGATATTTGTTAGCTCAGACAGCTCATAAGGTGTACTATCTGGATCATCTAAAATCTCGGCTAGTCAAGACACTTCGGGGGCTAACTTCACGCTAACCTCCAAATTTTTGGTGCCGATATTTCAGTTACTAACAAGAGACGTATGTGAACTGTGACAGCTAGATATTTATGAAAATTCGTACTCTGACTAATTGTGGATCGCTAATCATCGTGGTGATAGTCACTCGGTGCGGAAATGCCTTGTTTACCCCTTATGCACAATACATATACCAAGCAGTGACCGCGTGAGGGTGTGCCGAGTTATAGTGCTACCCAAGAACGCCGGAAAAAGGCAGAAAATAAAAAAAAAAGTGTGCAATTGACCTGATATTTACGGGAGGGGAACATATGACCTAGAACAGAGCAGTACTGTCATACAAGCAGTGTTGCCATCCCAATACAAACTTACAGTTTTTCAAATAGAACGTATACCATTTTATGGCATTAAAACAATTGACATAAAACGTGAAAGAAAATAAGCGAAAGTGGGTTATCAGTGTTGCCAAATAAGGGAGATGTGAGGCTGTAGAGTTGAGAAATGTGGTCCGTACAGAGAAGCGAACAAATATACAACGACCACAAGACTACAGAAGGAAGAAAAGTACAGTAGAGAGTAAACTACAGCATGCACAGCATCCAGTGACTAACAAGCTTGATACAGTATTCACCCGAAAAGGCTAATGTTAGAATAGCTGTAGAAAGAAGTCCCATGTGACATAATGCGAAAATGCAAACAGCAAATCTGCCTGTAGCGCAGCAATTCCAATGGCGTTTGTGTGGAATCGATATCTCGACCCGTTCCCGAGAGCTATTAAACGAACTGTCTTAGGTTTGCAATACTGTATAAAATCCTTCATGCCTTCCAAACCACAAAAAGGAAGGCGTAGCGCCCAAAAAGAGTACAGAAAAGCTGTGGCACGAAAGATAACAAATATGTGACAAGAAAGTACGTCAGAATCGGTTCGCAAAAATTAATGACCTTTGATAGGTCTCAGTCGACAGTGTAGGAGACGTTAGCATGTGAGACAACGATGAGGATAAAACACACTGCATTCAGGTTACCAATAATATACAGGCGCGAAATATTTTAACATAAAACATGAGTACATACAACAGAAAATCCCTAGATAGTAGACCAAATATATACATTTCCCTCCCTAACCGCTCACTCGATATGACATATCAAACTCTTTAGTCACTGGATGCTGTGGTTTACTCGCTACTGTACACTTGTTCCTTCTACAATCTTGGCGTTGTTGTACATTTGTTCGTTCCTTTGTACGGACCCCATAATTTCTCAACTTTAGAGCCTCATATCTCCCCTTTTTGGCAACACTGATAACCCACTTTTGCTTTTTTTTTTTTTTGTCACGTTTTATGTCAATCGTTTTAATGACATAAAATGGTATACGTTCTATTTGACAAGCAATAAGTTTGTTTTGGGATGGCAACACTGCTTGTGTGATAGTACTGCTGTCTTAAGTTCCCCTCCCATAGGTATCAGGTTGCCTGCACACATTTTTCATTTTCTGCTTTTTCGGGCGTTTTGGGGACAACTCGGCACAGCCTCACCCGGTCACTGGTTGGTATATATATTATACGTAGCGGGTAAACAAGGCATTTCCGCACCGAACGACTATCACCACGATGATTAGCGATCCACTATTAGGGTATCAATTTTCATAAATATCTAGCTGTCACGATTCGCATTACGTCCCTTGTAAGTTAACCGAGAAGCTAAAATTTGTTGATCAAGGCAGTCCATCACGTGCACTACCTGGCGCATGTAAAATCTCGGCTAGCACAGACACTTTTGCGCTTGCGTTAAGTGAGCCCCAAACTTTCAGCGCCGATATCTAATAACTACGTTAGCCCAAATGTTTAAAGATGATAACCCAGACGGCCCATAAAATGCATTATCAGGATCAATAATTATTTCGGCTAGCCCAGACACTTGAAGGGTGCCTTCACGTCAACCCCTAAAGTTTGCCGTCCATGTCTCAGTAATCAAGTTAGCCAAGAAGTGAAATTTGCTAATCCAGACAAATTGCATATACTATGTACCGGACTGGGGCCATGTAAAATCTCAGCTATTCCAGACAATTTCAGGGTCGCGTGCTGTGAGTCCCCACACTTTGGACGCCCGTACCTTAGTAATTATGTTAGTCTAGAAGCTGAAATTTGTGTCTGTTCATCGCATGTATTACCTAATTCATTCATTATCTCCGCTGGCCCAGACACTTGAGGGATCAACTTCACACAGGTCCAAGCTTCTACGAAATAAACAAGTAATTTGTTCCTCGAACATTTTCCAACATTGTTAAGTTGCCGAGATGAAAGAATAAAGAAATGACATCTGTTGACCCCCTGCCTGAAACATCTGGCTAGCATTGAGATGAATGAAAACAAAAATATACTTTTCCAAAGAAACTAAAATCATTTACTTGTACAAATACGTATTTTTTATTTATTTATTCATTTATTTTATTTATTTTTTAGTTAAATGAATATTAATTTAAAATAAAGTGAGAGTAACACTCAATGTTCAGCGCATGCTTGCAAACTTAACATAAGTGTGCGCTAGACCAGTGATCGAAATTTTGTACTGGATTGTGAACCATGAAAAAAAAAAAAAAAAAAAAGTGAGAACAATACATAGCGGCCAATTTATTTCTTCTTGCCCTTCTCTCTGAGGCTATTTCACTGAATGTGCATAAGTAACACATTTTCTGAACCTGTTCTAATTTTCGTATTTAACTTCTATCTTCGTATCTTTGTTTTATATGTCTAGGCCAATGCAGTCGTAAACTACGAATTAAAAAGTAGCTCGGTGAAAGCTACGTTTTATTAAAGATTGCCCCTGCCAATGGCCTTACCTTGCAGAATAGGCTTAGTAATCAAAAGGGAAATTGAAATACTTTCACAAGTTAAAAGTCAGTAATGTCATTTCAAACTTTGCTTGGAGAGCAACGTTACCCACCGACGTAAGAATTTCACGTTTTTACTAGTATGTTGTTATACAATTTCTTAAAAATCATGTGTTTCTAAACCTCAGGGGAGGGGGCAATAGCTCCCTTCTGCCCTCCAATGTTACCGCTGATAGAAGTGTATTATGATGGCTACCCATACACTTTCTTGTAAGCATGGAGTTAAAAAAGGAAGAAATTATACACTCTGCAGGTCAAATGAAACATATTCGCGGATAAAACCCAGACCGCGAGCCCCTTCTTGAATAGTTCTGAAGTGGACTATATTAAAATTAGGTGGGTATACTACATATACGTACTACAGCATTACATCTCTGAATTTTATAGTTCTACAGTATGATAAAATTGGCCGTTTAAGATCAACGCTGGAGTTTGAAACATAATTGCCCGCGTTTTAAAAAAGTGAAAAATAATCTTTAAAAAGCCCGAATAAATCTGCTTTAAACTGGGACAGATGCAATATATCTAGTTACATTTGTTGAAATTTAATTGTGAAGTAAGTTGAAATTTTCTTATACTAATGTATAAAGCTGTAAAGCAGTATATATATACTTGTATATTTGCAGGGCGTCTATAAAGTCTGACCCCGGGTGATTTGTTCGGGAACGGTTGGGTAAATGGAAAAATCAGCGAACACGTATCCCATTATTTTTAGGGGCACACGGTTTGAGTGAAAAAGTGTTGCTCCAGGGTCCCCGATGCGGTCCAACTCAAAATTTTTAAATTACAAAGGGGATAAATTAGTGTATCGTTGGAAAGGTATTGTTAAAATAAAGATGGTGGTACCAGTCCCGAGTCCTACACGAACCCTGTGTAAAATGGCAGTCGGTCAAAATGTCAACACAGTGTGCATTGAAGATTCTGTGGCCACCACTAGCAATCTGAAACAGTGGATCAGATGTCAAAAGCGAACAACCCGTTTCGCATCATTTCAAAAGTATAACATATCGAGATAAAATAAATTATCCCGTGATTCCCCTTAGGGCAGTGTTTCCCAACCGGTGTGCCGCGAGGAAATGAAAACAAAATTATTAATTATATAGCAACCAAATTACAAGACAGGAAAATGTGTATTTGTATTTCACGTTACTATGAATCTCTACAAAGAAAAAAAAAACGGTAATTGTAATATATTATTGTATATACATACATTACTACTACACAGATTGTATTTCGAAAACAGAATTTTATTAATATTTAAAAATTGTGACGTATATTAACCATTTTAATAAATTGTAAGTTCACACTGTGTTACTTGTCTGTACATTTTTAATGTTCAAAAAAATATTTATCATTGTTATGACCATTTTTCTTCTTTATTGTTACAGGTTATTTCATAAATTGAATTTTTAAAATCTCATTCTACCCTTTCGACAAAGCAAACACTCATACAAATTACCTCTATCTGTTTTAAAAGTACAAGAGATTTGTTTGGTCGTTTGTTATTTAGTGATCTTCCTTATGAAAGGTTGGATAAGTTTTCAAAAAGAAAGTGTATTTTTAAAAGCCTGAATCCTATATTTCATTGGAATTGTTTTCTATTTTTGAATTACAATGAAAAATAAGTATAATGATTTACGATGGGGGAAAACCAGTGATCGATCTTTCTTCTCTGTGAGAAGGAGGTCAGTAATCACAGAAAAAAATAACGACGGTATTTTCTATTTACTACTACTACTAATAATAATAATATTTATGAGTGTGCCGCGAGAATTCAATTTTCATCCGTAGGTGCCGCAAGTTGAAAAAGGTTGGGAAACGCTTCCTTAGGGTATGAAACGGGTTTCATCTCAAACGTTTCAAATAGACAGGTATGTTGTATGTCGTGCAAAAGATCTGAATAAAAGTTACGTTATAGCACGACTGTCCAAAAATAATGACGTCAAACATATCGATCAATCGTGCTTCGTACTACGACATTTTACTAGTAATGAGTGCGAAATCACTACGTATCACACATGCGGCCTTATGCAGAGTCGTTTTGATGCGCAATTAGTGCCATACTAAAGAGTTCGACAAACATATGTTTCTGCAGTAGTCAGGCCTTTAACATGACGCTAATCTTACGTCAAAACGACTCTGCATAAGCAGGGGTGGACTGGCCATAATCAAGTACCGGCCCGATGGCCGCCGCGCCCTCCTCGGGAGGGACTAAGACCCGTCTTAGCCTCGGGAAGGCGCACAGTTTCCTCTCTGAACACATTTTAAAAAAGCAAAGCTACATAATTATTTTATAAATTCGCTAGCCTTTGGCCAGCTACGGCCCCGCCCCAGACCCTTGTATTTGCTCGGCCTGCGGCCTCGCTCTTTCTGTTTTCGCCGTGGGAATGCTATTAATGATATTAGATTTACCCCCTAAATATATAGATTTGACTGTAATATCGGTCATTTTGGAGGATTTTTACATACCACCCTTACCAACCCCACGCTCCGCCCCAAATCCCAGTATTTGCTCGGCCTGCGGCCTCGCTCTTTCTGTCTTTGGCTTTGGGAATGTCATTATAGTGATCTTAGGGACCCTAAAATTTATAGATTTGACTCTAATATCGGCCATTTTAGATGATTTTTATATATCAACTCTCCCACCCCCACTGCTCCGTCCCCAGATCCCGTCTTTACTCGGCCTACGGCCTTGCCCTTTCTGTTTTAGGCTTTGGTGGTACCATTAATCATCTCAGCGACTTCGAAATATATTGATTTGACTCTAATCTCGGTCATTTTGGATCATTTTTACATGTCTCTCCCTCCCACTCCCGCAGTTAGGGGCGCTAGTGGCGTTATATACCAAGGCTGTTTTATGTCACACTATAACCTATATGTTTCCAAAATTTCGTTAAATTTATTTTTCTCGTTCTTACGTTATACCATTAAAACCATTCCTACTGTTATAACCCCCATTTAAATAGCATTGGGTTCAAGTTTCCACCCCCTCCCCCTCTGCAAAGGGGAGAGTTGGGGGTTGCTAACCCCGACAGTGTTGATTACCTGGTACCAAGGAATATTTATGCCAAGTTTGCTCAAAATCGGTTGAACCGTCTAGGAGGAGATGTGGAACATACTCATACATACATACAAACATACAATGGCATTTATAATATAGTAGATACACAGTATTATTTTACGTATATATGCACATTGAAAAAGTATACATATACAAAATTATATATGCCCAAATACATAATGTGTATAGAATATACACTTGAAATCAAAACAGCAATTACCAAAGAAGTTAACCAAGCTGGAGTTTTGTCTGTCATGATGGACACGACCCTAGATGTCTCTTCATATGACCAGTGCTCCATAGTGCTTCGGTATGTGTACAATGGGTTTGTTCAGGAAAGAGTTATTGCCCTCAAACATGTGATTTCAACAACAGGAGAGAACATCTTTCTAACCCTCGAACAGTTTTTGGCTGAAGTAAAAATACTTATCGAAAAATGTGTGGCAGACGCTTTTGATAGGAGCATCAAATATGAGCGGACTATATAAAGGTGTGACAGCAAAGCTGAAAGAGGTCAGTCCGAAACACATTTACATATGGTGCTATTCACATGTGTTGTACTTGGTGATAACTGACATCGTCCAGAGTTTGGGTGTTCGTATATCTTTCTTTGGGCTTCTCCAGGAAATTCAGATATTTTTGAAAGAATCCCAGAAACGACTTGAGGTGTACTTGAAACAAAACCCAAGCGTCCGTCTTGAGGCTATTGGGATAACTCGATGGAGAAGTAAAAGCAACGCTGCTGTAAAAATATTTGGACACTTTCATTTACTGGGCACCCAACTCAAAGGATATCAGACCAAGAAAATCAAAACCAGTATATGTATGTGGAACTCGTAGCAGCTTTAAGTGTGATTGGCAACTCGCAAGAATTCAATTCCAAAGTCAGACATGATACAATGTCTCTCATTCAAAAGTTGTGCTCCTTTGAGACTATCATTGTGGCTATGATGTTTTTGTTGATTTTTCAGCATACCACACCTTTATCAGACTACTTGCAAACAAAAAAACTTAGACTATGTCCAAGCATGGCGCCTAATATCCTTAACGCAAAATAAGTTGAAAGAAGCTAGGGACCAGTTTGACAGAGTCTACAAAGCAGCAGAACATTTTGCAACAGAAATGTCAAATAGTATTGAAGGACTCATTACAGATGTTCCTAGTCTAGAACCAGTTATTATAGAAACAGAATTACATGAGGTAAGATGTAGAAAAACAAAGAAAATGGCAGGGGAATCAGCTTCTGATGAAGTAATTGAAGACAGTAAATACAGATTTGAAGTAACCGTTTTTAACTGTCTTCTAGACCAAATTTCTAACAGCATGCAGGAACGATTTGCTGAAAATCAAAGCTTATACTTAGATTTAGAGTGTTTTGATCCTAAGAAGTTCAAGAGTTTAAGTTTGGCTTCGTTGTCACTGAAAAGAATCACTGAATTAATTCCTGATTGTGAAGAGGGAAAACTTAAAGAAGAGCTTCTTTCGTTTTCATCAATATGGAAAGAGTTTTCAAAATCCTCTTATGAGAACCAAGAAAAGAATCAAGAAGCTGTTGAGATTCGTACGATTGAAGATTTGATTGAAGAGGACAAGTTTTCTGAAGATTTCATGGAGGATGAGGAGGAACATTTGGGGCCGACTGACGATACTGTGGATTTAAGGTCTATAAAATGTGATGTGCAATTCTTGCTTTAAGTGCGCCTTCGATGTGATTCTGCAGTACAATATGTACTCAAGCCTCTACACAGAATTATTCAAAGTTTATAAGTATCTTCTTACATTACCGGCAACATAAGTGTCCTGTGAGCGAGCATTTTCAAAGGTCACATACATAAAAACAAGACTCCGTTCAAGACTTACAGATGAACATCTGGAATCATTGTTCTCAGTGCGCGAATTAGATAATCTATATTGGGGGGGATAAGATTAGGCCAACAGAACATAAAGTCTGAAGGTGCAAATTTCAAAATGAGACAATAATGTCTTACCCCCCATCAGGCACGTAGCCAAGGGGGGGGTCCGGACCCCCCCCCCTTCGAGACCAGAAATGAAAAAAATAGGGAAGGATGAAACGAAATGAGAAAAAGGATCAGTGTTAAAAATAAACTACAGGAAGCTTTTGGTTACTCTTTCTTATGAGGAAATTTGTATTACTTGCAATATATGGTTGTGAGGTGAGCGGTATATCCTGGAAGAGTCAGTGAATTTGAAATTTCTAGAAAAGTTGCGGAATTCTCAGAATTTCTGCTACTAGCCAGGGAGATTTCAAGCTTCCGAAAGCATAGTACAACCAGCGTGGACATTTCTTTTTATCATAATTTTTCGTCATCGCATTCTTGCAATATCAAACATGTTATTTCGAAAACAATTTTCTATTGCTCCTTTAACCTGCCATTTGAAACAGACAGTAGTTGACGGAATGATAAAAACAAAAATATATATGAAAAGAAAGTTCTGTTAACATTTGATTCAACAGAAAAAGGAACGCAGATATTGCAAAATATTTTACAAGACATTATTGAGTATGTACTTTTTATAATAGTGAATATGTACTTTTTATGATAGTTGAGGTCATAATGAAAGGAAAATTGTTATATTTGAATAAACAGAGGAAGGATGTAAATATTGTATAATCTTTTTCAATACTTTTTTTTTTTAAATTTGCTCGATATTTCTTCATAGTTTATTAAAATACTTACCAACATATCCTCACAAACCAATATGTTGATAATAAAGTAGTTTAGATTGACCGAGCTCCTGGTCCTTCAGACTTTCATGTCACTCCCCCTTCCCCCCCGCTACGAAATCCTGGCTGAACGAACCAATATATGTTCCAGTAAAATTGTTTAGAATGATCGAGCCCTTGGTGTGATGACCACAGTATTTCATGTCACGGACCCCCCCCCCCCTTCACGAAATCCTGGCTATGTGCCTGCCCCTATATATATAATAAATCTACCGACAATAACTATGCACGTATAACTATGCAATAACTCACTCTTGTCTCCGTAGCTGTCTAATGTTTATTTAGTTAATAATTCGGCCCGAGCGATAGCCATGATCACAAGCATATGTTAATTTTTCCACTCATATTAAACTCTTCCACTTTGCGTTATTACATATAGGTAGAAAAAAAAAAAAAAACATCAGTCTTATGAAAACGACTAAAATTATCAGTTAAACCGGACATATTTAAAAAAAAAAAAGAAAATCTAGATATTAGCCTATCAAACAAGAAATGGATTGTTGCTGTCCCGATTTCTGACATCAAGGTCAAATCGAAGGCCAAATATTTAAAATCTCTCAATTCAAATTTCGAGCTTGTGCTTCTACTCCCCGCTAAAGCTGCGGTCTTCACGACTTTTACTCTCCAAATATCGATTCCGTGATGGGGCTCAGGAAGTCAACACGTTGCAGATGAGTTGATTCACTATGGGCTACGTTATTCAAATAAAGTTTTTTCAGACAACATTATTAGCGTGTACAGCAAAGTGTACAGCGAAAAGAAAGATGAAAAATGAAGGGTTAACTTTTTAAAAAAACCGCTACAGTTGAAATGCTTATACAGACACGGACAATGACACAGAGAACCAGTCGTATTAACAAATGCTGAAACAAATCTTCAATTATGCGCTTGTTCACCTAAAAATCACCTTCACTAACATGTCTGCTTACTGGGATCGTATCCCCAGCGTGTACGTTAACATATACTTAAGAGAGAATACCTATTTCTCAGATTTTGAGTACAGTTTCAAAAGTTCATTTCCGTAAACTGTAAAAGGCAGTGATTACTATGCTAATTATCACAAATTAAATTCAACTTTTGAGTTGCATACACACAAACTACTAGGGAATGAAGACTATGTGCTAACAAAGAGTACACTGGAAAATGAAATAACATGTTATAACAAAAATTAAAATAAGATGATAATCGATACAAATGTAGAGGATGAATATGACATGTCCGAATTTCGCCAAGTATGATGGAAGAAGCTATTTGTTTACTTCCTCTTGGCCAACTGCTAAGAACATTTATAAATCCATATGTGGCTTTGTTGTACGCAATTAGTACATTCAAATTCACGAACGATTACGAACTGAAGGGTACGAAGGTACAGTTGCAAGTAACAACCGTAGTTATAATAATAAAGTTCAACTAAACAACGGTGAAAATAGTGGGTAATTAGGTGGTAAGTAGAAATGACCAAAACTGAATAGTTTGCATCGATCATACCGAAGAAATTTGGAGTTATGCTGAGCATAGTTTGAGGGGGGGGACCCGATTATCCCCGATGGGGATACTTCAGCTGACTTCTTTGGGAGAACAAAATGTGATTGAGGGGGGAAAATCCCCCTCATCCCCCCGGTAATTCGCACCTTGGTTGTTCTTGATGAGCTCAGAAAGAGACATTCTGACCAAAATAGACAACAATCTTATTATTCACAAAATGTGTGAGAAAAGCAAGGAGATGCGAAGGCTCCTTCAAGCATAAAGCAGTGACTTTACTTTCATTTTCCAGTTTTGTTTTTGAATTTCTTTTTTTGCTAGGTAGGTATATAATTCTAAATTTACTTTTGTTAATTTGTAGTAAATGTTTCATATATACTTTTTATCAACGGTTTTAAAAATAGATGAAAAATAAGTTAATGTTATGATGAACGTAGCTTTAAAAGGACAAAAGTATGAAAAATAGCATAAGCCCCAAACTTAACTCAAATCTTCAGTTATAATTAGGCTGTTAACAAATGTAGCCGAAGAATTTAAACAACTGGTATGATTTTTGTAGTCTCAGTTAAAGTGTGCAGATTTATATAGGCCTAATATATTTAGTACTCAAAGTCTCTTTGTTTATGAAAATATTGAATTTGTCTAATTCTATCGTAATTAACTGCAATAGCTACTTAATCTTTTGTTGTTTTTTGTGTACTACCGGGGTAAGCCCCCGGCTCTTCCTCTTATTAGGAGAAGGTATTCCATACAAGCGAAAGCCTCGGATGGATGGCGCCTTCCCAGAGTATGTGACCGCGCCCTTTTTACATAGCCAGTCCATCCCTGTGCAAAAGGCCCATGGAGTTTCAAATTGTACGAAATTGATGTTGGAGGTATTGAGCTCAACTCTGTTAGCCATCGGAGTACGAGATACTGTATGTTTACTGTAGAAAGAGTCAAAGAATTGCACGCAGAAAGAAATAATGAGACCAGGCTTTAAAAAGGGTATAGGTCGTTCTCAGGAATCGACAATAATAATATAAGCTCAAGTGGTAGAGTGTTGGCTTCGCATTCGGGAGGTCGTGGGTTCGAATCCCGCTGCCGACCATCCTGACTGAGGTTTTCCAGGGTTTCCCTCAGTCCTACCAGGCAAATGCCGGGATGGTACCTACTAAACAGGCCCTGGCCGATACCTTCCCAAATCCTTTCCATTGTTGTTGTTAGATATCCAGTGTAAAATGGCCTCTGAGCTGTATCTGGTGATTGTTAAATAAATAAATAAATAAATAAATAAATAATAATAATAATAATAATAATAATAATAATAATAATAATAATAATAATAACAATAATAATAATAATAATAATAATAATAGAAGAAGACGAAGGAGGGTTAAAATCCTGTATTCAGAAATCACAATTATAATGAGACTTGACTGAACTACAGGGTGGCCACTCACCTGGAAAACCTGGAAAAGTCAGGGAATTTTGATGAAAAACCGTGAATTTTTACTCGGGGGAAAATTTACGTTCTGCTGTATTCCTATCATTTAGCCGGTTTATTTATATACAAAATAGCTTTGGTCGCTGGGGGCTTCGCCCCCAGATATCTCCTTCGTTCCAGGTTTCGTTTATCTAGCTCTGCTGGTTTGGGCTGCGCATACTTTCTTCATATTCTTTTGTCATTTAGCGCTGCCCATGAATTGAGCTGGAGCGAAATCGGGACCATTTTGTAATTAACACATTTGTTTTGTTTGATGGTTGCTCGATTTCCAGAATTCGCTCGGGGCTGCGCCCCTGCATCCCGTTTTGGTAGTCACGTGATTAATATAAAGGCTGAACGGTAGTTGAGTATTTCTGCCGGAATAGTTCCCAATGTGTGTCGAATTCCACAAAATGTGTGGAATTTTGGTTAATGCGTGTATTTCTATGTGGAATCAAAAACTGTGTGGATTCCACATACATTTGTACTCAGTGGCGGCTGTAGTTTTTGCGACACGATTAATTGGCTATGCTTTTTACAGATATTTGACCTTTTGACCACCAGTTTGAAGTAATGGCATTCCCCTCCCCCTAGTTTTTACACCCAATTCCACTACTGCATGTACTACTGTTTTTTTTTTTTTTTTTTTTTTTAACAGCTACAAACAAAATTTTGTGATTTCTTAAAAGCACATTTTATTAGTACTCATTTACTGCAGTTCCGTTGTTTTGTTACACAATATTTCCTATCTATGTCGACTTGTTCCCCGGTTGCATAACCACCGACGCCACTGCTGGCACGACAAAACCTTTAGGACCCGGGCCTACCTAAAGTTGTTAATGCCGGCTATCTAGACCGAAGTCCGTTACTTCTTAATATAGGTAGCTCCATAATTGTCCTCTCCATACTCTCTGGGCCAACACCAAAACTTTTGAGGGTCCACAGGAAATCGAACCCGGGACTACGTGCATCGTACGCACACGCGCTAAATATATATGTTAGCTACGCCGCATCGATGTGTGCTTGTGTGAAATTGTGTGGTGTTTAAACGTGCTACGGATGTATTTTGGACCTTGTGATCCGGCAGCTGGATTTAAGAGGTTGAGGATTAAGGAGGTAAGTAAAGATAGATTATGCATATGCAGTTATTAAAAAATATATGAAGCATTAAGAGTTATTTCAGAATACATAAGAATCACGATTGTGCTGTTTTATGTTTGCGTGTGAGAGGGGGATCACACGTCATGTGGCTTGTAATTTTGGCTTGTAACAACAGCAAAATTATAAATTTATCTATTTTTATTTATTTATTTATTTTTTGTTTATTTATTTATTTTTTGTTTGTGTTCAGCTTTGTGAGTACTTTGAATTGTTAGTAATAAAAACACGTAACTTTATAGAGCCATAGAGGTGTGCCTACTGAATTTTTGTGATACACTGTTTGCAATAAGGATGTAGATAGACCTAACTATTCTTTCATGTAGGCCTGTGCGACCATTAAAGACGGTATCTTTTAGTTACGTGCAAGGGGGTTGGGTATTAATAAAATACATAATTCCTCACGATATTTATGACCATGGGCGTCCACAGAGGGGGTCGAAGAGTCAGTCGACCATTCTGGAAAATTGCATACGTTAATAATAATTTCTATAATAGGAAGTTATGCTTTCAAATTAAAAGTTTATACTTATTAAGGAAGCTTGTATTCTTCACCCTCCCTGCGAAATTTTCTGTGGACGCCTTTGTTCGTGACTGATGTATAGTACTGTTCAATTACAACATAGTGAAATATGCTGAGTTAGTGATGACGGGTTCGTAGCATGGAAATTTCATATTTCCATGAAAAATAGTCAAAGGTCCACAAAATACGTATGCAAAATTTCAATATGATACCTTGAAAACTAAGGTCGCAAAAAATTCGTGAAAATTTCCTAAAGAAAAAAATGCGATTTTACGCTTCCGCGCCCCCCTTCCCCCGTTTTGCGCCGCCAAGTTGACGGTCTCTGAAAAGCCCGTGTGAGCAGTGTTGAATTTAGAAACTTTTCTCCGGGGGGGATAATGCTGGATGGATATGTTGGAGAAAATCATACCAGTATTAATATCTTGTGAATTTTCTCATGTGTCTTCGGGGGAGGGATGTTTTATCTCTGGGGGAAATGTCCCCCTGGGCACCCCTGAATTCAACACTGCATGTGGGATGATCTTTGCTCATTCTGTGAATGAACAATAAGAAAAACCAGCTTATCGCTCGTGTGTGAGCTGTATAAGAGTTTTAAAACAACACTATGAAATAAAAGTATACTAACAATTTGTAAAGGCCTGTACGTCAGTATAATAGGCCTAATTTCAAATATAAAATATCTTTATTTTAAACGATTTCGGTCTAAATTCAGTATATCTGCACATAACTACTCATTTCTAATTCAATATGGTTATATTTTAATTCATTTTACATTATAAAATTGCCAACAGTATATGTTGTTAGATCAAAGAAATGCCGAAATTAATAACCAATCAGAAACGAGTTCTTTGTCTGCTGTATTTTTGTGACATTCATTTGTGACGTCAAAGAACGATAGCATAACCTTGTAGTGCAGTATGACAGAGGTTGCTAATAAGCACAGTGAAGGTATTGTATATTTGTTGTTAAATCCGGAGAAGTATTTGATTGCAAATTAACGAATAATAAACAGATAATGAGTAGAACAGTTTCTTGATCTGAATTTTGCAATTTTAAACCGATTTTATGTAAATTCTGTAATGGTGTTTTTCCAAGAAAATAACTTTAAGAATTATTGACTACTTATTTTTTTAAACATATATTTTTTTAAAAAAGAAATGCAAATTTCAGTCAAGGGAGTTGAGGATTGTCGCAGGGTGCGGGCTCCACCTCCGTTGGCCATTTCCTAGCTATGGGCCTGGATCAAAATACCATGTTTTCGAGTTTTTTTTTTCTTTCTTAACACATGGACTTCTTTGCCGTATAACTCACATGATTTGTGTTTAATAATGGTTTACGAGTTTTCAGGGCCGGCGACAGGGGAGGGGGAAGTAGTATCATTGATACCAATCCTAACGCACTTTTCCCCTCCAACCCCTAACTGCCGAAAATTACAAATCTACCACTAACCATTGAACTTTAAACAAAGAAGAATAGCACAAAATTTTTACACAATTTACAACTCTGAAGTAGAATGGGTATTGTACACTGCGCATTGGCTTTTATCACATGTAAATCGAATAGTGAAATCAATCTAGTTATAATAAAATGAAATAATTATTTTAGATATTTTATATTTAATAAATCATGAAAAATTGTATAATTTGTGGAGAATTAAAACAATACCAAGAATTTTCTCGAAATGGAAATACAAGACGAGATGAGTGTAAAGCATGCCGGAATAAAATGAGCAAACAAAATGATGAAACAGAAAAAATGGGTGCGTTTGCTTATCATGTAAATCCTGAACAATTGTCTGAAAAAGAATTTAGAGACTTACAAAACGAATTGAATATCAAACTAATGTTTTTAGAATTTTACATCGACTATAAGAATGGAAAAGCTCAACTTGATGAAAGAGCAAAATATCATCTTAATAAAATACACGAGCTGTGGAATAATGCATTACCCTATAAGAATTTAGACTACTATTTCAGTTTTAAGAACCATCATATCTTTATCAATCATATTGATAATAAGAAGTGGATTGATTATATAAATGCATTTTTGAAATGGAGGGTAAGGATGATGCCTTATTCAAATTGGAAGTCAAGCTAAATAAACATCTGTTTTATGACATTTAAAATCAAATCGTGAAATTATTTACACCTTCCTCTCTGCTTTTCTCAACTCGACTGGAGACGAGCTATGGTAGCATTAAAAGGTGGTGAAAATAAATTTAGAAGATAGAAACCAATTGAAGAAAAGATTTGTTATATATTACTCTGTTTCACCAAATAATGACTATGAAATTCACAAGAGTTCTAATATATAACAAATTGAAAATAATTATAGAGATGGGATTTTAATTTCATGAAGTTTGTTATCAATTTTTATGGAAAGGTAAGGGATGGGGATTGTATATGGAACGCTGAGTTCTTCAGTATCTTCCAAATATTCCTCTTTTTTAGTATTATAATTAGCAATTTTTGAGAGAGTTAATTTTGATTTTAGAATTAAGGGGAATTTTTTTTATTAAAACGTAAGCTTGAATATACCTATAAATTCCACTGTGTGACATTCTAAATAACTGAATAATATTATCTATACTAACATTTTTAGTTTCCTTTAAATAATTATAAAACGCTCCACGAACATAAACAGTTAATAGTGGAAGTGAATTAAAAACCATTTCAAATTTACAAAGTTCTGAATGAAACGTATTAATGTTTGATTCATTTATAAGCGGAATTGAAGTTAGTAAATTATTAAATGAATCAATATCAATAGCAGAACATTCAGAAAAAGTATTATTCCAAATTAGAGTCCTATGTAGTTCTGCTTTTATTTCTTCAAATGCATTACATGTTTTTTGTTTTCTACAAGGTTCTTCCTGCTTTAAAATGTTTTCTTCCGCTTTCTTATAGGCGGTTTTTAAAAATAGATTAATAGTAGCTAAATTATTTAAATCATTATAATCTAGAGAATGAAGAGCTTCTACTATTAAATTAATATCTTTATAAGAGGCAATGTCTTTAGCTAACCTAGTAAAAGAAAATTGATCACTTACGTTTCTAATACATTGTCTATTACAATCACTAGTCATACTATGAAAAGTAACGGATTGTCTTCTTTATATAAGGAAGACTGTTTCACCACGTTGTGTTCAATTGCGCCATACCAATTCTTGGCAGCAAGTCAATTACATACTAACACAACCTGGTCAGCGACATATATAAAAATTGCCTGGAGCATGCATGCATACTACCATCCCACAGCCAGTCTAGCTGCAGTAGACATAGATGGAGCTGTATATGACGTAATCCCACGGGATGGGACTACGCAATAACTATGATGTCAATTGATACACGTCATATATCCTTCCACCTCCAGCAAGAAAGAGAGAGGATGACTTACATATAGCTCAACATGATTTCCTCAAATAAAAGAAATTCATAATTGTCAAATTGTACATGCTGTTTTCACTAGATCTCTTTTTAGAATCAGTGTCTCCAACTCAGTATTTTTTCGGATTGTTCCAGGATTTTAATTTTTCAAGATATCGCTTTAAAACATATAGGGATGAATTCACCCCATTACTAATAAATATGATAATTGTTAAAAGTGAGTTGGCAAAACTGCAACCTCACCCCCAAATAAGGTTAAAATTCAATAGCTCTGTCCCTAATTAACCGATTTCAAAAATTCAAACGGCAAATGAATACTAATAACATAGCCAATTTTATAAAATGCATAAATGGTTGCATAACCCACAGGATATTTATCCTTTTTTCAATATCTACTAATTTTCACTAAATCGAAAAAATAAAAATATTATCATAATCTACATTTAATTCTAAGACTTTTTTTTTAAAGAATAGCATTTTTCCAAAAACTCAAAAATAAACCCGTAAAAAATTCCCTAAATTTTTAATTTGTAATAAGTCGGCTAAATACCAACCGATTTTCAAAATTCAAACGGCATTCAATAGAGAAATACATTTACTATCTATTGAATGTCTTATAAATTGCATAACTCTAAAAATATAATTATAAAAAACTCAAATAAATCCCTTATTTGTACATATATTTTTAAAATTCAAATGATATTATGTTCTATATATCCAAAGGTCTTAGTTTTTATAATCTTGAAACTATAAAAACACATACACTTAAAACATACTTAAAATTACAAGTTCGGCTATTGATAATGAAATCTTCTGCTAACTTCGTTCTCTATAGGAAACAATGACTTCTTAAACTCTGTCCACTGATCATAATTCAAGCTGAACAGACAGCCGTTAATATCAAAAACTATTTCAACTTCGGTTTGCACATTTTTCACAATTACATTGAAATTATTAGTAAGTATAAATTTCTTTTGGGGATCCATTCTAACCACTCCATTTTTTACTTCTGAAGACATATTCTAGTCATTTTTATTATTTTTTGGATTCACAAAACCAATCCTCATTTGAATTTTACATACAGAACTCAACAGTTGGATAATTATCTTTTAAACCAGTGTATTTAATTTTTATTCCATCTTTAACGATCCCATCAATCATTTTATCTGTTAAGTGTGTTGTAAATCAAGGTGGAAGAAATACTTTAAACTCTTCACATTCAACTAAAATGCTCTTTCCAAACTTAGTTTTAATCTTTTCCATTTTCACAATCTTATATTCTGTATTTAATTCTAATTCTCGTAATCCAATAACCTGTTTTTGTTCAAGACTTTCAAGTTTATTTAAAAAATCAATGTGTTGAGCCATCTTTTATTATATAGGAAAAATCGATAAGAGAAAATAATCCTGACTCATTAATAAAAACTGTGTGGTTGTGAGTTTGAAAGGGGTCTTGAAACGAGACCCCTTGTTCTATATAGATAATTTTATCTTCTTCAACAACATGTGCTCTAATTTTTTTCTGTAATTTTGTATTTGAGCTGCTTCTTTTTTGTTTCTAATAGTCTCGAATTTCATTAAGTATATCATTGATTCTATTAACAATAACCTTTACATTTTCATCTGTTAATTCACCATTCATTAACTTAATTACATTAAGCTCATCTTTAAACAATTCAATTTGATTCACCATAATTTTATATTTTTTCTTCGAAGCTATATTAAACCGTGTTGATAGACCAGTGATAACAGCAGAAGCCGAAGCAAATGCAGTTGTAATAATTGAATATACTGTAATAGGAATAAACGCATTGATGAGCCCTGTAGAAGCTGATAGTAGAATTGATAACGTAATAAGAGTAGTATAAACACATTTTATTCTCTTAAACTTCCTTTTGTTTTTCATAAATACTTCTCAAGATTTAATATAGTATCTTCAATTAAGACAATTAAATTCTCACGTGGTATGTTATCTGGAATATTCATTTATTAAATAAGTTTTTATGATATTGTAATAAAAACACTTACAAACTAAACAGATCTAATAAACATATAATTGATTTATATCTTCTCAATTATTTTTTCTTTTTGTACATCGTATTCTAAATTCTTCTTACCAATCAAAACAACATAAATCGTTTATCTGGTACATCGCTTTCAAAATTACCAGTCAGTTTCAAATTAGTTCTATCACTTACAGTTACTGATTTATGTTTGCTTGTATTAATTACAAACATCGGTCTATTTTTTAAAAACTCTTTAGGATAGTAATACATCTCAGTGTTTCCAATTGTAGCTCTCTTATATATCGTATACATTTCGTAAGCTTTCAAATACTTATGTTTCGCAAAATCTAAGTTTAAAGATTCTAATGGAAAAGATTCGTTTCTAGAATTACGAAAATGGATATTCTGAACTTTACAATGATCAAAATAGCTTGAATCTCTTTCTTGATTATCATTTCTATCAGTTTGAAAAAAGGCAATCACAAAATTAGGCATATCACATTCACTTGAGTTAAATTGTGTGGTTAAATCAAACTCTAAATATTTGCTACTAACTGATTTCTGTAAACTTTGATATGTGTTGAAGGAAATACGAATCTTACCTTCTTTTAACATATTAGATTTTTAGCAAGGTAGCATAGTTAGGTTCATAATTAACAACAGGCATTCTTAACTCCATATTTGTAATCTTAACTTTACCTGGATGTGGTTGATCATTCTCATATGTTCCATCTTCCTTTTTTGTTTTCCAAATAGCATTATCATCAGAACCACTTCTTTTAAATATATATTTTAATCCACCTTTCCACATAATATCTTTATAATCAGAACAAAAGCCTGGTAAAAGTATTAATAGAAATACTATTTCGTCATCTGTTCTTCGCCATGTAATTCCTTCCCATCCACATTCATCGTAATGATTTGCCTCTGGTTTTGAAATCGTACATGTATTTACAGCTGTTGAAGTTAAACCAGGATAATCAATAATATCCAATATCTGTCCATGCTTACTAACTTGTATTTGAGAAAACAAATGTGGGAAGAAGTTATTAATAAGTCTAATATTTTGACCAGTTCGGTTTATTTAAATTTTCGATGGTTTTTTGATTAGGTTTAAAGGATTGTAATTCATATGACTCTATTTTATCCATTTATTATAAAGAAAAAATATTTGTAATCGTTTTATGAATTAAACTCATAAAACAACTTAATTATAACTTCTCCAAATATCCTTATTCCTATTCACTTGAGTAATGATTTTTAGAAAACTATACCCATCTGTAAACATTTTTAACACTATAATGCATAAATGCCCACAGATTACCTCGTTAAAATGTATACGGCTGCTATTGTACTCTATATTATGACCAAGATATTTTACGAGTGTTTTTGGTGGATTACCTCCAAATGAATCAAACACATACTTTCTATTTCCTTCTTTCCAATAACAAATCCAATGCGTTCCTATATTATTAGACGTATCAAAATTAACAATACCACACTCATTCTTCCTTGGTTGTTTAGGTAACTCATCACTCATAAATACACCTCTAAAGTTTCTTATCTTAAATTTTTTAACAAGTTGTATTAGGTCTAAATTACTTAAAGGGTTATTTTTTTCTTTTTCTTTACTGTTTTGGATTTTACGTTTTTTGAAAGCTTACCACCTTGTTTTTCTTCCATTGCTAAGTTATGTCTCTTTTGTTCTTCTAATTCCTGTTTATTCTTTTTTACATCATCTACAGCTTTTACAATAGTAGCTACACCTCCAGCAGCAGAACCAAGAGCGCCTATTAAAGCTAAAATTGTTGGAATTGTAAATATAAAGCCTCCATAGTGAAGTTTATTGTCATTCGTCTTCATTTCTTTGTTAATTTTTTTAACTTGTGGTATAGAAAGAGATAAAGACAAACATTTTTCTTTATTTAGTTTCTCTTCTTTTTGTTAGTTAGAATGTGATCAATATTTAATTCTTTAAGTTCCTCGTGAGGAATAGTAAATGTAAAACTTTTCAACTTCATATTTATT